>NC_081143.1:17398685-17598749 GCF_958295425.1 Solea solea | reverse complement strand
GTTCAGCATTGGACCATCATTTCATTCAGTTTCAGAGGGAGAAAAACGACTCCAGTATCTGGTCTATTAGACTGTTGAGTAATGCTTTTAACTCCGTTCCCATAATTAAACCCAGTGTACAATTGAACACTCAAAGGCGGGTTACTTGCATTGCGTAATGATTGCAATTAAGGGTCACACACAAAGCTGCGTCTGCTTTCGGAGTCGCTGTGTGTGACGCTGGCAATTAATTGAAAATGCAAATACACAAGCTGATGAATGAGAAGAGTGCTGGGTCTACACTGCGTGAAAAGACTATCTGCCACACTTCAGAAGGCTGGGGTAGTGGTGGTGGTGGTGGTGGTGTGTGGGAATGGCGCCTTGTATTCCTTCAGAGAGGAAATCAAACCAGTTGGATATGAAGCATAGTGGTGCTGCTGGGCAGAGCGTGCCGTTTGCTGAGACAGTATAATAGTGCAGAACCCGGGCACGAGCACAAGAAGATGCTGATTAGACAACAACAGGGTCGTGGTAGCGAATGCTCCTTGAATTAACACACACACACAAAAGAAAGAGTCTCATGTATTGCATTTGCACGCGCATCAGCATAAGCCTCGAAATATAGCAGTTATCAGTCAGACAGTCGTTCTGCGATCAGTCACGCTGCTGCTGCTGCTGCTGCTGCTGCTGCTGCAGCCGCCACGCTGCTACCACAGATTTCTCTCAGTCTGCAGAGTACTGGGATATCTGAAACATACCAGGCAAACAAAAATAGACAGGCTGAGGCAGACAGAAAAGTGGACAGACAGACAGAGCCACTGTGTGCGGTTGTCTTGACAACAGAAGAGGAGGCAGCACCCTAGACTCTGAGTGTAGCTGGAGACAGAGTAAGAAGGGATGGGGGGGGGGGGGGGACACGACTGTGCACTGTTTAGTCCATTGAATTGTGCTATACGGCATCAGCCTTTGTGAAATAGTCAGCTATAATTTTCTTTAAGTGGTGAGGATATGACGTGAAGAAGGGCAAGGGCTATATTCCTTCACAGCTGTTTGTACAGCCCATTAAGTTGTCTACACTGATTTCGCCTCAGCGGCCTCTTTTAAGTGCTAGATGAGGCATTGACTAAACACAAAAAAAGTTGTCCTTCAACTTCAATCTTGATCACCTGCCTACTAACGTGAACATGACATAAATCTGGGATTAGGGATGGGCGATACATCAAACATCAACCAAAGAGTTTTTTCTCCTAGGTGAATGTTGCAGGAACCAGTTAACTGTGTTTAAAATTTAAAAACAAATACATGAACATAATATATTATAGAGACAAGCCTCTTTTTCTTGGTTTAAATTAGCGACACACGGAAACCTGGGTGACCTGGGCAAATTTGGGTTTACAGACTTGAGTGTCCTTGTGCTTGCTTTTACTGAACTAAACATAAGACAAATGCAAGATTGTCTGAACACACACACATATATATATATGTATATATATATATATATATATATATATATATATATATATACATATATGGGTGTTCTGATGTCTATTTACTTATGGATTTATGTGTATGTATGTTTTTTTTTTCTCCTGTTGGACATGTTGCCATGTCACCTGACGTGTCTGCAGTGGTCATGTGACCATTGTATACCACAGGGTATAAAATTTGCCCTGATGAAGGCCTTGGTGGCTGAAACGCATTGGCATGCTTTCACTGCTGATATGATTCAAATTGTTAACATCTTTTTAGCTATCACCCATTAGAGTGTCCCAGTTTCTCAAGTTTCATATATTCAATATTTAGTTTATCCATTTTTTTTTTTATTGAAAATACTGTATAATTGTACTGCAGTGCAGACATAACATAATAGAATGGAGAGATAGACCATTAGTGCTGCTCAATAACTGATTACCGAGGTTCGGCCTTTTGTTTTTTATTATGGTGGGTGAGAACAAATTCTCACCCACCATTTTTCCTTTATCAGATGGAGGAAAAAAGGAGAATTGGCTAAAAATAAATCAATTATTAATCACTGGACGCACTGATTTCTATTTGCATCGGCCCTAAGAAAAATCCATATTGTTCGACCTTCCAGGCAATTTGACTTCTTCTGCTGCTACTTACATTAGTGCTTTGGCTCATGTGCGCCCTCTGCTGGTATACACTTTTAACCCAAACAGTATGTGAGGTCCAGAGAAATGACACATAATAAGAAACACACAATATCATTTAAATCATGGATACATTCTTAATTATGAACAGGAAAGAATCAACTCATGGTTAATCATTAACATGACTAATCTCGGGATGTAGTGTGAATTATTGCCCGGTCCAACCGAGGCAAAAAGTGAGTTCCACTGTGAGTAGTTCCTCTGTGGTTGCTGTGAGTCTTTCTGTGCAACAGACTGATTTATGCTGTTGCTATGAATCCAGTATGTGTGTCCAATTGAACGTGTCTGGGTGCATTCATCTCATTGTCATGGTACAGCAGCAGTGTGACAGTAATGGCGAGCCGCCTGTATCTGTGCCAGCAATCCGTGTTCCACATCAGCTGCTCGTGGTTAACCCCAGTGGACGGTGTCGTGACACAGCTGGCACCGCCTGGCAGTTCGGGACCCAAAATCGCTGCACTTGCTCCACTTCCAGTTGTTTGGTTTCTCGCGCCTTTAATTCAGTCATCTTTGAAGTGCATGAGGGTCTGTGGTGACTTTCGAGGATAAGCACCTGGCTACACAGCCTACTGCGACACAACGGGAGCACAAAGGGACTCACTTCCCAACCACAGATAATAAACAAGCAATTGTCTGCCTTGTCTTAGCATGGCACTGCACAGCATGGCTGGTCCTGGCACACAGTGCAATACCACCTGGCCAATGCCAACTGTGATGTATGGCAGTGACTTGATAGCTCCCCCCCCCCCACACACACACACACAGTGGGAAGGTACAGTCTGTCATGAACAAAAGGCACTTAACCTTACCACTCTTCCTCTATCCTCCTCCCCACAGAAGGGATAAGCCCTGTTGTGCATTGACGCACACACAGGTGCGCGTCTACGTACGTGTTTGGTGACAGATGGGGGATGAAGTTGTCAGGCCCTGGTTGGGCACTGCTGTAGGCCCTTGTCGGCTGGCTGCTGCTCGTTAACGTGTTAATTAGCCTACTTGCACCTCCTGTTCAGTAATTACAGCCAGGCTGGCCCAGGACACTCATCAGGGGCCACTGAACACAAGATGGTGGGGCGGGCAGGGTTAGTTTGGGGACATGAGGTTGAGATGGCGCATTATTAGAGCAAAAAGTGCAGCGTGATTTATTACAGTCACAGGATTGCGGGAGATGTGATGACTAAACTGGAATGGTTTTTCACACTCATAGATCCACACACTCATGTCAGGAAGTCGTGCAGCTCTACTGGGATGGTTAAAGATCAAAGGCCGGTCTGGGGATTGAATCAGTGTGATTCTTTACTACAGTTCTTTAAAAACATCTCCGTAGATTTTTGGAAATATTATTATATAAGTACGCCATGAGAAATATAGTTTGTGTGACGACCAAATAATGAATGATGGAGAGGACAGTTTATGTGGTTGTGACAGCTGTGGCAGATGTTAGGGGAAAAAAAGACAATAGGGGAAAGTATTCAGTCAAATGAGTGAATAAAGAAGTGGAAAGCAGTATTGATCAAATCAATGAATGAATGGATTTGAGATAAAAGAGACAACAAAGGCATAACTTGGGATTCACCGTCACCGTTTATGTCAAGCATGGAGTGTGCATGTCCTCCCTGTGTGTGTGTGTGTGTCTGTGTGTGTTTTCTCCAGTTTCCTCCCACAGTCTAAAAGACACACAGAGGTTAAGTGGACACTCGACTTGACCGTAGGTGTGAATGTGAGTGTGAATGGCTGTTTTTCTCTACATGTTGGTCCTGCGATGGACTGGCTGCCGGTCCAGGTTGTGATCCGTCTTTCGCCCCACGTCAGAGTGGAGACAATTTGAGATAATACATGAAGGAAAATCTACGCAACAAAATGAAACGGCGAAAAAATAGATTTAGATAGAACATGTTTTTAAGCACCTTGAATGGAGGTCAGATAAGTGCTACGAGAGGTGGAGTGGTGTTGAAGGGTATTCTCTATCTCTGCGGTTACACCCCCACCCCCCCCCCCCCCAACTTCCCTGCAGGAAGCAGCCAGTTAATTTGCCTGTGAGTGTCTGACAGAGCCGATTAAGAGCAGTTTGTTTTATAGATGTGGTCTAATTGAGTTGGCTAGATTGCCGTCACTCGTTTCGCTCTCTTTATTGAAGATTACATATTTCCTTTTCATATCTTGCTGCTGCAGCCGCCCAGCCCATCTATCTCCATTCCTCCTCTCTTCCTTTCCTCTGCACCACCATGTAAAGTGAGAGGAGGCTTTGGTCCTATATGTCTAATTAGTGCTCTTCTCCATCACTCTCCCTCTGCTTCCTTCACGACTATATCCTTGCCCCAGAGACCTTGCTTCGCCTCTCCTCTCTCTGCCTCTGACCCCTCCTTCTCATTATCTCCCCTCTTCCTCCTCATCTTCCTCTTTGCGCCAATCTATCTTTCACCCTCTCCGTCTCTCCGTCATTATTCACCATCCCCCTGCCTCTGTCCCTCTTTTTTCCCTCTATCTCTACATCCCCCAACCCCCGTTGCTCTCTCCTTCTCAACGAGTTAATTAGGCTCATCTCTGGCACCCTCTTGCCAAAGCCTGTGCCCACAGGGCCAGCGGCAGCACTCCGCTGATGATTGGGGGAGTGGGGGGGGGGGGGGTCTATTTTTAGAAGACAACAGAAAGAGGAGAAACAGAGAGAGGGAGAGAGACAGCTGAAGGTCATCTGGTACTTTCTTTTTGAGCATATCTTTGGCAGAACGTGTGAAAGACGGGGAAAACAGAGACGCGCAGAGAAAGCAAACGCATGGCCGTTTTTTAACACTTTTAACACATCACAGAAGTGAGAACAGAGCTGCTCTATACGTCTCGGTGGGAGATGCTACACGTTGAAGAAACAGACCATTATGTGTCATCATCGTCAACTCTCTAATGAGAGCTCAGCATACACACTATAACTCCTCAGACAATGCAGCGCTGACACCATGGCTCTTTAATGCCAGGAAAGCCATTCATAGAAAACTGCACATCTTCAGGTGACGTCCTCAGTTGAATTGTCTCAGCCCGGTGAATACTGTTATTTTTTTTTTTTAAACTGTGTATGAGGACAATGGAATCATTTCGCCGTACTCGCACATGCACAGTTGAGGTGAAAGGCCGCTCATTCACTTTGAGTGGCCTTGTTACCAAACTGCTTTGTTTGCAGCCGAAGTCGAGGAAGGTCCGGCTTTACAAGCAGCAGTGCAAGTGCCAGCCAATCAAACTATGTTATGCAAATACTCCAGCAACAGGTGCTGGCCAATTAATTCAAGTGTGTGCGTTTAAGATCAAACAGTACGCCGTCCAAACGCTGCTCGAAGACGAGAGAGCCACTGACAGAAAGGCAGAGCACCCTTCAGTGTGTAAACAGGACAAGTGAAGATAAAAAAAAAAAAAGTAAGTGAATAATAACCGACAGTTAATTAAGTTTTGAGCTTTTTATTCAGGTAATGCCCTCAGTGCTTAAGGTGTTATCCTTTTGAAAAGGGAGCTGGAGCACATCGGCTGTACTGACGGGCATATCGCACATTCCTCATTGCTGCAGAGTTACTTGGGCTATGGAGACTGGAATTTGGGATGGTCCTGCTCTTCTGTGAAGGAAAATAATTGCCACGCCTAGTAACACTGTAGCTGGGATAAAAAAAAAAAAGAGGAATTTTAAATGATTGGAATGATAAAAGCAGTGAAATATGCAACACTGTGTATAAAAATAAAAAATTGCAATGTGGAGCATGGCATTTGCAACATGAAAGTCTATCGATTGCAACTGCTGTGTGCAATCCACCAGACTTTATTTGTTTACCGAGCGAGGATACGGATTCAGTAAGATGCTCTGATTCAAACTTACATTTAGAAACTGTCATGAGACAACAGGAGCAGCGCGGCTGAGAAACAAATGCTCTCGACTTTGCCTCACACCATCTCGCCGGCTGGAGATACACTTCCCGAGCGCTTCACTAATACACTAAGGTTCCTACTGAATCTCAACAAACACGGCCGCAAGCTACGATGACAAATATGACACGGTGTGAGTTAAACCACCAGGAGTTCATCTGTCCCTCTCCCTCTAATAAACAATGCAATCATCGACAGCCGGAGACACAATTATCATGTAATTACACCAAATAACAGATTTCCCCCTTCCACCAATCACGCTAGTTTCACATGGGCTCCCCTGCAGATCACAACACCCCACGTCAGCCTCGTGTCACTCGTGCACTACTTACACACTCACATGTACTTACACAACAGGCGAGCGCACACACAGATACAGGAACACACACAAAAAAACAGATTTATTCGAAAGGTTGTTCATGCGAGCGCACACTCACTCAAACACACAGTCATTCCCCTCCTTCGCCCTCCCAGCGCTCGTCTTAATTAGCATCAATGTTGTCTCCTGGCAACGCACTCGTCAATCTCCCTCTATGTGGCCTTGTAGTAATTAACTGATTTGAACGAGAGTGTGTCGTGGAGTGACACGGGGTGCAGTGTCTAGTCCCCGAACCGCCCACCGATCATAAATATCCTCCGTATTGAACTTCCGTCTCACCTCCTAACTTTCCTTGACCCTGCACTCTTCCTTTAAATCACCCCTCCCTCGCCGCCTCTTCATTTCCATGCACTGACACAGCCGTGCACTGGCTGATTGCAGTTATTGACCCTTGGCAGCCTCTTTGCCCCGCCAACTGGCAAGCCACCATGCCCCCGTAGCTTGTTCACACTGACATTTCACAACACGGTCATTATGACGGGCACCTCCAGAGGGTGGGATTACACTAAATATGTAAATCAGCGCGAGTGTTGAAAGTGTCACACTCAAAGAGGAGAGGGGGATGTTGCAAGGAGAGCTGCAGGTCGTGTCACTGTGTTCCAGAATCAGATTATGTAGAGAGGGAAAAATTACAATTCGGAGAAAGTCAACTGCACAAATGCAAACTTTTTTCCATAAAATGAAACGTAACTCGATCTGTCTGAACAGCAATTTCTTTTTTTTTTTGCTCCACAGACAGTTATGCTTGCAGGATCTTTACCACCAGCAAACGAATCCCGTTGGGTTGCTGCATAAGGAGGAGACATCAACATTTGCCCGTTTCACTCACCAGCTAAATTCGACCACATAATGCCGCAATCAGTCCCAGTAGAAATGGACTTAGCCGCATTTGGAGGATAAATGATGTCCAATTAATGCAAGACGCCGGGAAAGTAGATTTCCCACAACTCTCTGTTTCAGTCGATGAGGCATCATGGGAGTTTTTTTTTTTTGGTGAGAGCAGGAGTGGTTGCTGCTGGCTCTTGCAAGCTGCCCTTAGGGCTTCTCTACCTCCCACTGCTCAATTACTGCCCATAATGATAAAGCACCTCATAGTAGCCAGGTTACCGAGCTGCAGGCTCGTGTCGGACCCTCATCAATATTTCAGCTGCTTTCATTTATACTGTATTTACTCTTATCTGTACAATGATGGGCCACATCACACACGCACCCTCAGGCAATAGGTCATGTTTGGAAACGAGCGGTTACACCTGAATGAAAGCCAGAATAAAACGAAACAGATGATTCTCTGAGGTCTGTATGTCAATGTGTTTGATGAATTTAGGGGGAGGCAACGCTACACTGTCTCACACTGTGCCATCTACGGGGACTGGGCCCCAAACAGGCCCCTCAGGCTGTCGTCTTTCAGTTCAATCAGCCAGGCTTGTTTTACAACTTTCTTTTCCTTTTCCTCCTCACTTGCTTTTATCACTATCGTTCCAGTTAAAGGACTGTTTTGTTGTCTTTTACAACGAACCCTGTTGGTGGTAATGAGATTGTACGCTAATTGCGAGATGCGGGATTTGAAGTAACAACGTACAGGTACTGAGAAGTGAGACGGGGAAATGAACAAGCAGCAGTGAAATAATTAGACAACAACAATAACAACAACACATATACTCCCTTTCAGTTTCACTAACTAACTGAAAATAGTGGGTGAAGTAGATAACCACAGTCTGATCATCGCACTACACTTGTGTTTCACTGCACGTGTTCTCAGGTCTCAGCAATAACACACGACGTTAGGCATGTTAGGATACGATGCAACACCCGGTACATGCTCCATGATACCAATAACATCGCGATACCACGATTCTGCGATAGTCAATATACTGCAAGACAATCATAGAGTGATACATCACGATACCTGTCAAACTAAATGTTGTACCGATATTTTGACCCTACATTACGTAATAAAATCTCACAGACATGAGACCCAGAATGAAACCCCAGCTGTAGCTTTGTGATACGAAATGTTCAACAAGACTTAAACCTGCCCTACAGAACTATATGTTCAGTACAGGTCATTTGTCTACTTTTGAACTTTTATTCAGTCACCGTCACACATACAATATAAACAGAACAGATGTACGTGCAGTAAATAGGGCTGTCACTTGATTTAAAAATATAAATAACTAATGAAAGAAAGTGCTGTGATTATTCATGATTAATACTGAAGCAAATGGAAGTAGTGTTTTCAGGACATGCCTTTACATGCTGTGATGCCCAGGTTATCGTCATTACCCACAAAGGTCCAGTGGTTTCCTATAAGATTGACACCCAGTGTTTGCTCAAGCATCGCCAGCTTCTGTTCTTCATAAAGTGTGTGTGTGACACAAAGGTGGTGTGTACTGTAAGACGAGTCTCCTGATGCCATTTCGATGATTTCTCTCAGTCCATTGATTCAAAATGAATTGTATTGGATAACACATGCATAAAATGACATTTTGATATATTTATTTGACAAATATCTCTTGAAAATGTCGGGTTGAAAACAATATTAGGTCCGGTGTTACAGTCTCTTACAGACATTTCTCTAACTCGTGGAAATGGCAGTACAAACTTTTTTTTTTTTTTAGTAATTGGGTCAGATAATTTGTCAACTTTAAAAAGTGGGTCCTCGTATAAAAAGTTTGATAAACACTGCACTAGAGGCCTTGGTGAGCCTATTTTAGCACCAGCTGTTCAAATGTCTTGAAATATTATTTAAGATAATAAAAGGCAAAAAGAGCAATAGAAAAGGAAGCCAAAAACAAAAATAAAAGGGACGATGAAATTGTATTACAGTGCAGCACATAGGGTAAACATCTGGGATCATACACAAAGTCAAGCTAAAGGAACAGTGAAAGGCCATTTTTCTCATAGCCATCCAACATTATTAGAAAGACACCCACCCTGCACAGACACGTGCACTATCTCACACACAACCCGGCTCCTGGTGCCCATTTTTCAGAGCAAGTTACTAATTTTGCTTTTATCGCTCATATTGGCCTTATCGCTCACGCCGCTGCATCCAGACTCAGCGACCCACAGGGTGACGGGGGGGGGGGGGGGGTTGAGTCAAGGCGAGGCAGGTGCCAATGTCTCCTTAGTGGAACTGATTGCATTTTGTGGTCACAGAGCTGATGCTCTATTACAGACACACACACACACACATCAGAGACAGAGAGAGAGAGAGAATGAGAATCAAACTCCCCTAGGGCTCCTCGCTCACTCTACACTCTTCTTAGACCACCAATATTGCCACTGATATTGCCTCGGTGTTACATCATTCAGGATTCGCACGCACGCACACACACGCACGTACACACACACACATTCAGGTGAGCGTTATCCTCAATGCTACTTTTTCACTCACCCCTCTCCCCTTTATGACTATTTTCACTTTTCCTGTGAGCATTTTTCTCATTCCACTACTCAATTACACATGAGACCCCGGGTTCCCGGGTTCCCCCCCCCCCCCCCCATGCATCCTCCTCTCTCTCCTCACCCTCTTCACCCCATCATATAAGGTGGACACACAGATACTGAGTGACACACAATACCAGTGCAATACTGAAAGCTTAACGCCACTAATAGTTTGATTCTGGATACACAATGAATGTGCCGTTCAGCACACTGAGCTTAACGTGCTACACTTGAGCATTCCCATCAAACCGGGGGCATTTCCCTTGATGCCTATCTGTGCTGTGTTAATGAAGATATATGGTCCAGGTACGGTGATGACAGTTTCATGAGCAGCAGACAGCTTCCATCTGTCCTGAGGCATCGGTCCATACAGCTGTCTGCTCAGTGATTTGGTGTGCGTCCATTTCGGACACAGCGAGAAACAGGTAGTGGAGAGTTCAGAGGGACAGGCTGCCTGCGCTGTCACAGGGAGACATCTACGAGCTATAATATTAGGGTTTTCAGGTTATTGTTTTTTCTGGCATTGAAATATTGTCACTGTCTGTAATCTCTGTAAAATGTCTGATCCATCTTGCACAACCACAGTCCACGGTCAGCCTCTTGAACCCATGTAGCCACTGGGACACCGAATGTGGAAGATTTGTTTCAATTAGTGCGGTCAGTTTAACGCATTTTAACAGGCGTCAATTTGTTATCGTGAGATTAACGTTCTTCTTGGCCTAGCAAACTTTGTAGTTTTTTTCACATGCTGTTGCAACAACTAGTAACGTTAGAAAAACTACAACACCACACCGGAAACAAAACAACAGGCACACTGCACACACTTGTTTGGGCTAAAGAGTAGTAGGCTAATGTTACGTTTGGGGTGGATGTGCACCAGACTGCCGGCCACTGATTGGTCAGAGTGCGACACAAGAATCAAGCCGAACAGTGCCAAACTGTAGATCAAATAAAAAGACTTAACAAACCTAAAAACGTGGGTTAATCTCCAACAACTACCAGGGAAATGATTAAAATCTCAATATTTAACAGAGGAGTCTGGTGTATTTAGCGACAGTCAAGGCAAGCTGTGACCGTAGTGGAAAAGGGCCAATAGACGATATATAAAAATGGAAGCAGTCTTGTCGTCAGTTACAAAATGAACTCCCGTTGTGAAGCCAAGTGGTGTGATTTGACCGATTCCATGACATTTTTCTTTTTTTAATCTGCAACCAGGCACCTACACACTGGTGTCGACACATCTATTTCCTCTAAATGGAAACGCAATTTACAGAATTGACATCATGTGGTATTGCATGATCGAGACTGTGAACTCACATGGACATATTTACTGATGTTATAAAGTGGGAATTAGGCTCACTCACGTTCACACTGAGTTCTTGCCTATTTTCATACACGGTCTATGGTTGGTATACGTTGTAAATCAAAACTGTTTGACAATCTTCGAAACGACTACGACTACTTTCAACCTCTGCACCTCAAATTCTTATTCTTGCTTCCTTTTACCATTCTACCGTTTCTTACTTACTCCACACCAATCTACTCCATCCATTACTTCTCCTTGTCTCCCTGCATATTACGTGTTTCGCCCTCTAGGCGGTTGTAGCTGGGAGGGCTCGGGCACTGGCTGGCTGATAGATGTGGCTGACTGTGTTGCCATGGTGCTACCTGGCGGGGAATGTTCTGTAATGGGAGACCAAAGCCAGCAGCCTGCCGATGGGAGAACAGAGTGAAAGAGGAGGGTGGTATTAGCGGTGTGTGTTTGTGTATGGAGGAAGGGGGTCGTCTAATTTTCACAAATACATACACACACACACACGCTCAACAAAACCTTGCAGGCATGCATGCAACTGAGCAACGCACACGCACACACTTTCCATTGAGTAGAATTAAATCTCACTGCTTCCAGAGACTGTGCAGTTGAATTATTTATGGCCGCTCGTCTCAGGGCCAGGCCGTAATAAAGTTACGGCCGAGACTAATTTGCAGTTTGATGAGGTGGGGTTTTAGCCGCGGATCCTGGGCCAACATTAAGTACATATTGTTTTTACAGATTTGATTACCTTTTTATTGTTATTGTTATTAATGCACTGGGCGTGTGCATAGGATATAAGGGCCGTGCAAAAACCCTCCTGGTTTGCACCAGACAATACAAAAACCTGACCAGAGGAGTTGAAAGTGAATAAGCAGCGTGAGGGGAACTGGTCGACATATCCAGGATGTAATCTCCCCACTTTAAAAATCCAATAAAAGTGGCAGCTCAACACTTTTTATAGCAACCTGAAGGCAATCTGCTTCTAAATACATAAGCTCCAGCCGTGAATCAGCTGTGAATTGGACCTGAGCCATCTGCCTGCTCACACCTTCAATCACACATTCATTCAGGCGTGTGCCTGCACGCACACACACACACACACACACACACACGCACACGCGCAGAGATTCACATAAGGCCCTATAGAAAAGTATCACGGATGGTGAGCTGATGCCGGCACTCACAGATAGTACATTAAAGCTGGAGTGTGGAGCTTTACAGTAATGGGATGGCGGTGGTGAGAAAAACAGATTTTGATTTGTGATTTACTCGTGCTAAACAAAATTAAATACCACACAGTTTTCAAAGAACCACACTGTGCCTCGTGAAGGGACATTGTAAAACCTGTGGATAATTTGATGTGTGTTGTTGGGCTATAAAACAAGGACTTTCACAAGCTATTAAAGGCTTAAAGCTTGTGAAAATGCTATGGAGATTAAACTACAAGGAGGCGGGTAGAGCTGTACAACACATTGTGGACATACAGTAACGTCTCACAAGACCAAGACACAGTGCACTCAGCCTCCCCCTGGATTCACGATAATCCTTTGATTAATGGCGCCCTGCATTTTTAACGCTTCATACATCGAACGGAAACTGACGAGCCAAACAATTAGCTCAATTACCAGATGACAACTATGTTGTGCTGGGTTAATTAGTGGAATCCTCTATGGTGATACATATCCATTTGAGGGCCAGTGGCATATGATAGAGCATAGATGCAAATGAGGCCACCTCCAGAACACAGCCATGCCAGGACATGTGATGTGTGTTATAAATGAGGATCAGCGCGTGGTTGTGCTTTTGCATTTTTGCAGAGATAAAAAAAAACGGGCATTTTTCTTTCCACTCTTACTTGCAGAGTAATTAATCACCATTTAATTGGTGTCGAGGTGAAAGAGCGTACCCTATCGAAAATATATTGCCCGACACAAAAACTCGATAGAGAGAAAAAGAGTCCAAAAGATAATTTATGCGTGTACAGTTTGAAGAACAAGAGAGACAGAGAGCATCATGTCTTCATACTCTCTCCCCAGAGGTTTTAGGACCCTGCCGTGACCTAAACAATGCATTGTCCCTAAGTAAATTCCTAAACCTGACCTTAACTGAACCGCAATTCAAATCGCAGTCGTAAAAGTAAACCAGAAATAAGGTTCTGCCTCATTAGGAACAATTACTGCCCCTGCAAATGTCAGTGTTAGAAAGGTCCTAAATAGATAACAAATACAAGTATGCACACACACACACACGACTGCCTTCTTGTGAGCTCGGTCTTAAGTGCCGACACAGAGACACTCTGCTTTAACGCGTCGACACAGTCACATAAGCAGAAAGAGGACATGCGCTGCTCTGTGTGTTTGGACAGGTTGGCGTGGGAGCAAAAGAGGATGGCGGAGGTCATTTCCATATTCACTCAACAGAGTGTTGCCTCTCTCCTTTCTGCCGTGTAGTGGTTTAATCAAAGCGGGCAGTGCTGCCACAGCTCCTAAATGGCCCTAGAGCGCCTTTGAAACACACTGACACCGGTGTCCTAGTGAAAAGGACATGCTTTTTATCCCCTTAAACAGCTTGTAAAAAGGCCCCATTGACTACACAACCACCCGACACTTCCATGCCTCCTCACTCTGGGCTCAATTGTACTACCAAGAGAATGTGTCACCGATACCGGACGATCACAGGCACCCTGTTCAACAATATCCTGTAGGGGGTTTTATTCAATAGGCTTAAAGCATTAGTGCGTGGCGAAATAATTTTATTGACGTCTGTGGGCTGCTTTTTTGCCACCTGGGATGAAAATGACGCCACTTTACAGCAAAGACGTGAATTTCAAGGACATCATTTTCACGATCTATTTCTTTCCAATACTGGATTCACAAATGTTGACACAGACAATAAGGACAGCATACATTCAAAAGAGAATACACATACACACGAGCTGAATCACACAGTAACATACATTTTTTTTTTTATATAACTAGTGTTTTAGGGCTCCACAGATTCCCCTAAACCTTAACCCTAACCAGTTAATGCCTAACCATAACCTTATCCTAACCACAGTTCCTCAAAATGTCATGGAGGACCAGGTTTTGGCCTCCATGAGGACGACTGGTCCTGACAAGGTCAGTGTTTATGCCAGAAATACAGGTACACGCACACCATCTCAAATTCAAAGTTATACCTTATATAAAAGTGTACTGACATTACTGTATGCATGACAGTTAAGAGACATTAAGTGTACAGTGGACCTTTTGCATGTATCTCATTCAACCTTTTCAATCCAACAATGGTTCCATTCCACATAAGACCTGCACACACATGTTCTAGTATTATACATTCATCTTCACAGTATGTATATCATTTTCATAGTTCATAAATATGTTCATGGTTCAGTTCACGCGAGAGCAACATACCATCATGCCAAATGTGCATCATCATGTTCCGATGACACCGTTATGCAATGATGAAAGTTGCATTTACATAAGATGCAGTGAATCACAGGATCTCATAACAACACATCACCGCCCGTGAGGTTACGTGTTGTGTGATAGTGAAGAGTGGTGGCTTATGGAAAGCGAGTGTCCAGAGACACAACACAACCCTGTATTGACTACTAGGTTCACTCCAGCTCTGCTGCTGGGCTGCTAGATTAAGTGCAGTTGTGACTTCGTCTGATGTAATTGGGTTGTGTGTGTGTGTGTGTGTGTTTGAGAGAGTGTTGACGCTCATACGAGGGCATTTACAGTGGCTCTATTACAGCTGGTAATGCTTTACACTTCATCACGCGGCTGTATATGTGTGTTGATGTTTACTTGTGCACACCGCGTGGAGGCGGTGGGTGCGTTTGAGGATGTGTGTGTGTGTGTAATTGTGCTACGCTGTATAGACTTATCAACCCCCCACCACTCTTTCTCTCTCTCGCTTTCTCGCGTTCTCCCTCTCTCTGTGTAGTCTCTCAATTAGGTGGAGAGCGGGCCCATGGGGAACCATTGTTTGAGCAGCAGTGGAAGACAAACAAGACTGCCACCACACACAGGAGCTCCCTTGGCAACACTTGAGACTGCTGCCGTCATTCACTCACTGGCTCCTCTATGCACTCACACACACACACACACACACACACACACATCGTATAGGCTGACCGCCAGAATTTGCATATGCATGTAGGTGCAAATAAAAGCCCACATATACATATATGTTAATACTCAGCACCAAATTATAATGCATGCATGGACGCTCATGTTTGGGGGCTGAAAAAAAAGAAAAGAAAAGAAAAATGCACCACTGTATTCACACATACTGTATATTGTGTAAAAAAAAAACAATAAAAAAAACTTATGTACACATACACAAACACATACATGGAGGATGTAGTGTTGGTCCTCATGTTAAATGGACCAAAACCACCGATCCGGGGGGGAAAAAATTAAGGCCACACATGTTTACACACAAATTGCACCCCGTGGGATAACTTAGCCCCGTTTCTCCAATGAAAGGCCACACTGTTAGATGATAATGTGCACATAGATATTCCCTAATGCCATTTTACTTACACCATAATAATAGCAATTGTGGTGGGACCAAGTCAGAAAAAAGGGTTCTTTCTACAAACGTGGGTCGATTTACAGGTGAACAGGAGCAACAGAGATGCTCTTTTTTTTTCCCGTCTTCCATCTGTTTCCATTCCTCTCCTCCCTTAATCTTAGCGTTTCTATCCAGAAAGAGAAATAGAGGATTTTAAAATCATAAAAGTTTTATAGAAGCCATAAAGGGTAAGCGTGTAGAATCAGCCTTTCTGAGCTCTCACTCCCTGCTATTTATACCCATCTGAGAGCAGTCAGGTAAAAAAAAAAAAAAAAAAAGGCTGTGAAACTAATCTAATTGCTATGAACCATCCTCTTTTTAGATCCCTCTTAGTGTATTTATTTTCTTCTGTATTTCAAGGCTCTTGATTTGACACACTTCATATTTCATTCTACCTTCCAGGAGACTCTAAACGTGGCCTCACAACCATTGAAATTGAGGCCATTGAAAGATAAAAGCAAAAGTCCTTGTTTATTCTTAAGTCATCAACAGTGCAGACATGACTTAATAATACAGTCTGACATGCAAGATTTTCTCCGAGGCTTTCAGCGGAACATTAAGCTACATTTATCGCTATATGTACTGTCGGGACACACGCCATTTCTATTCTATCGGGTTTTCCACATAATAAGGAAATGACTTTCAACACGGGCTCGCAAATGGGAGTTGACAGTTATTCAGCAGAATGGGGTGGCAGCCGACTCCTTCCCCCTAAACTATGCAGCAGGCTGCAAAATAGAAAGCAAGCCAACAACAAGAGAAATAAATGACTTTCTGGACAAAGGCAGCGCGGCAAAGCAGAAAGCATTTCTCCTGAGGCGCGGAGGGAGGACGAGGGAGATGGAGGTGGGGGGGAGGGGGGGATACATCACCTTGTGCAGCGCTCCATATCATTTGCATGGTTTATACTCTCCAAGGCCCCCACCATGCAAATGACTCATAAAGTAGAAATAGAGAGGACTTTGGAGCTGGTGTCAGGAGTGAATTTATATACAATTGCCAGGCAAGCCTGGTGCCCTAAATCATTTTCAATTAGATGACACTTTCAATATCGAGCCGCTGATTTAGAGATATTAAAACTTCTTCTCCCTTATTCTCCACAGAGTTGAAAGCAAGCAAGCTTATCAGCTACCCTCCTCACCCCTCCTTGCTCCTTCCTCTTCGTCTTTTCGTCCCCGTCTTCTCATCTTCCTCTACTTAAAGGTGTTTGTCAAAAGGATCCTTTACAGTCAACGAGTCAGCTCTTTAAGGGGAGGGGGCGACCCCTGCATATAAAACCAGGCCGATTTGCAATTCATTTTTAAATTTAGCATGTCATTGTCTGGGCAGCCATATGCAGCGCGGAAACAAACAGGCTTTCTTTTCTTTCTTTTTTTTGTTTTGCCAGTGGGTGAGTATTTCACTTGTGTTGCAGCTTGAATGGGCTGAGCGACTACAAAAGATGACACTAAAATGCATTTTTGCTTCTTTGGGAAATCGACCTGAATTTACCAGTTGCATTAACAGAGACGATTCAACACCGTCAATGGAAGATTATATCATAGTGTTTGTGTGTAAAAATAACCTGCGTGTCTTGTGAGGCAGCTGAAACTTTCCCTGCCTCACCCTCACAAAGAGCCTTTCTGTTCTCCGTTTCTTTGCTCACCGGTCATCAAGGCGAGCATCGATTTTGAATCTCTTTAAATAATCCATCCTCATTCACATTCTGCTCATGTGGCCCTCTCGACCTTTCCTGAGGCTGCCTTTCAAACATTCATTACACCACGCTCAGCAACTCCTCTGCATCTGCCTGCCACTTCATTGTAAAGCTCGGTCTGAAAAGGCAGCTATATTTAACCGGATGCATCAGCGGACTCCTGCTCTATCCAACCTTTCTTAAAGGCAATAAAGCTGAGTGAAATTGACGGAGTGGGGTCCATATCGGGCGCTTTGCACGCTGGGACCATCACCATCACCTTATCTCCCCCGACACTGCGGTGAACGAACAGCCACCCCGACCCATTCTCAGGCAATAAAAATCTATATCTTAATGCACATGCACTAACACAATGTCCCAGAGAATTGAAGCCAAATGGCATCTCCACCTCTCATCGCTGTAGTCAACATCTCACATTGTGCCTAACTTATGTCTCCCTACCCTTCCCGACACACCACCTCCTCCACCCTCTTACAGACAATAAAACTGAGGCTTAGATGGACATCTCCCATTTCTACACTTCCCTTTAACATGCTTTCCTCCACCTTCCTCTTCATCTCACCCCCCCTCCCTCCATCTTTCCTTTTCCCCCACCCCCCACCCATCGCTGCCTGCCACTTCACCCTCATTTCTTCCCTCCACATTCTCCTCCTCCTCCTCCTCCTCCTATCTGTTGTACCCCACCTCTTCGATCTCTTGCTACATCCTATCAGCCGCCACCCCTCCCCTTCTCGTGCAGCTCCCAGTGTGATTGTGTGTGGGGCAGGTCCTACTGACAAGCCTGGGCTGGGCCGATAACGGCAGAAGCTGAACAATGGGGGGAATATTGTAAAGTCTAATGGAAAGGAGCTAGAGGTGGAAGGGATCAGGGACATAAATCACAGTGCCTGGCACTGATGGGGCTTTTCAACAGCAATAAGAGAGGCAATACCTCTCAGAGTACCAAGGCAGAGGAGAGGAGAGTGGACATGCATACCCCTCCCCTTGTCTCAGATAGAGAGAAGACACATATGCAATGACCTGACACAGACGACACTCTCTCGCAAAGACACATGTGCATTTTCCTGCATACACAAAAGCCTCTCTTAGACATCCAGTGTTTTTTTTTTTTTTTAGGGCAAACATTTGCAAATATGCACACTAAAAGCACTTTCTGAAGGGTATGTAATAGCACCGTGTCAGTCAGTGTGGGGGACGGATGGGGATGGAGGCAGCTCCCATAAGTATGATAACCAGTGGGGATGGATGAGTCACATTTCTCCTTTACAGCGTTCTGCTATTCACTGTGTAAAGATAATGGACAGAGCCACTTAGTAATCAGAGGTAGAATTAAAGAGTTTCTCTCACCTCCATTCTGTCTCACTACAACGCCTTTCTTATTCCATCGCTTTTTATTCTGCCATAGTTTTTTTGTTTTTTTTAACCTGCCATCATTTCCAATTATCTATAAATAAATAGCTTCTGCATTTAGAAAAAAGGTGCCGTGTGAGTTTAATCCAGCCTAAATGTGAGCAAGGGCACTTACAGTATGCAAAAACAAAGGAAAGAGCTGTCAGCATAGGGCAAAAATAATTCACACTACTGTTTCAACATTTTACAAACACACAGGACCTTCAGCGTTGGATTGTTACAGGCCGAGTTTTGATTAAAGCTCAAGGTGAATTGAGTTGTGGCAGGCTGCATTGATCGGTCACTGAAATGACATCCAGCAGCTGCAGGGGAAGACACAGTTCTATTCAAGTTTGACAGTAAATAAATTGTTGGCCAAGATAGGTATTGGCAAAACGGAGCGTGTCAGGGCTGTCGGCCAGTTGAGTTGGAAATGGAATGAAGGGAGTAAGCGCGAGGACAGTCTTTCTGACCAGACTCAGCAAAGCCAACTTTCAAAATAAGAGCCAGGTTGTAATAAAAAAAAGTATCCTTCATACATACATTTGATATAAATTGCTGTTTGTATGGCAAGTGTAAAGCATGTTGCAAGTGAGAGAGGAGTCAATTTGAATCGTAAAAATCTATGATACGTAGATAAGTAGACACAAATGTACAAAGCATGGATCCCCACGTGCACACACAAAAACCACCCACCCATCAACCCACCCACTGACGGGCCATCTTTAAGGATTCATCACTGTAATTTGCCACATAACAGCAGCTGCCAAGTCGGAAACTTGGCCTACAGTCAGTTTTGTTTAAAGAGTGAGGGTGTGAGAGCGAGATTAGACATCCTTCAGAGGACTTCATTAATCATGGCCCTCCTATGCTCATCCCAGATTCTGACACAGATAGGAGCCAGGTATGAAGGAGGAAGAGGAAAAGACAGACCGAGGGAGGGAAAAAGAGCAAAGGAAAGCGCGGGGGGGGGGAGATCACAGACTTGTTAAAAATAATAAGCTGCTACAGAGCCACGTGGAGAGGCCCTAGTGAGATGGGAATTGCTGATTAAATTAAAGCCTCATTAATCAGCTCTTGACCACGACTCCGCCATTCCTCTTGTTCACTCTGCATCACCGACTTCCCCCAGTTTTTTTTTCTCTCTCTCTCTCCATAGCATTTCATACACCCTCTTGCCAAGAGAGGGACGCCTCATGCTAAAAGGTGAGGGTTAAGAGTCGGCGGGAGGAGGAGGAGGAGGAGGATGAGGTGGAGAAAAGACCTGGCAACCAGCTCCCATGATTAGCCTGGAAAAATAGCAATCTGGCCTCCTGCCTCCTTGACTGCCCCCTGGTGAAAGTGAGCACAAGCAGGGCTGCCAGTTTGGCTCCACCAAAGGCCCACTGCCACACACACACACACACACACACTAACACACACTCTCTCTGTGTCGCTCTCTATTTTAAACCAAATTTGTGTCGGCAAAGCTTTGTTGGCAGCCGCTGCTAAATATCTGCTGTGACTTGGCCGCAGATCTGGCAGCAGCATTGGTGGCTCTTTGGCCGACTTTGAGGAGCGGGAGTGAATGAGCGATGGGCTGTCGGCGTGAGTAGGCAATACTGTGATGATGAAGTGGTTTTGAGAGCTGAATGCCTGTTTTATAATAGGGGTGATTATGCTGAGGTCATTAGAACCTGTGCATTACATCACGACTGGCAGCGAGGGGAATCCCCCCCCCCCCCCCCCCCCCCCAGCCTTAATGGAGAAAAATGTTTTTTCTCCTCATAACAAAACCAATCAATTAGTCAGTCAACTAATCAATGAGTCAGTAAATCCACCGGTTTACTTTGTAGGGAAATGATCTGTGCTCACTTTAATATGGAACATGCATTATAGATGTTGTGTGTGTCCTCTGATGCTCTTAGTGGAGGAAAAACGCCATGTCCTCGTTAAGACTCAATCAATTAGTCGGTCAGAAAATCGTTTGTTCGTTTTGGTGTTTACGACATGGATTGCAGTCTATGTTTACAGTAAGTGTCGTGGTGACATTAATCATTTCCTGTGATGTACCTTTTTGTTGTTATCAGAAAAACAAGTCTCTTATTATAGTATATTTCTATATTCAGTTCAATTTAGGCTGGATTACAGACGTCCAGTGAAATTGTGACGCATAGAAATTATAACCTCTAAAGTCACTGTAAGTGCATGCGTGATCATATCGGTCTTTGAAATGTAGTAAAGCAGAAGTGAAAAAATAGAAATTAATTATTCTGCATGTGCATAATGACATCCGACATGAGATTCATGATGTGTAATTACCAGGATGAGGGTGAGCGAATTTGAACAATTTAAAATCTTTATTGCCACAATCTGTTGAGTGGGTTTATCAAAGCTGTTTCAGTAAAAAAAACAGTTGCCTGCTGCATCTGGAAGAGACACAGATGAGGTCCGTGAACAAAAAACCAAAACAATGAGCTGGAAGACACTGAAAAGCACCATAAAACTGAAGGGAAAAGGTAAATACAGATTACAAAAGCTTTAAATAGAAGTAACCCAAAATATTATATAGTAATTATACTAAAGTAAACTATAATTAGCCAAGAAATCTTAGAATAAATGCCAAATTTGAAACACATATCGCTAACAGACATCAATCTCCTCCCCCTATTGCGAGATGAATGAGCTGTATGAACAGTGTCGCCTTTCAAAAACCACATTTCTGCCTCTGCTTCCCGCACCCCGCCATGTGAGGTCCCCCCTCAGGACCACCACATAAATTGAACTGGACTCCTGACATATCTGACAGCATTCTTTTCACTCCCTCTGCGCCCTATCTCTCTGCTCACCCTGCCGTTCCCCCACTCACTCACTCTCTCCCTGTCCGTCCGCCACAGAGGGGGGGGGGGGGTAATAGGATCCCTGGTCTGCCTGACCCCCACGTAAATGGAAAGGGCCGACACAAAAACGAGAGGAGGGAGCAGCGGCCACTTAAAAAGGAAATGGAATGAAGTGGGGAAATGGAACAGGAGGGTGGGAGAGAGGGAGCGAGAGAAAAGCAGGGGAGGAAGATGGGGCGCGCGCAGGAAAAACAAGTGCCCAGCCATGTGTGAAAGACATAATTGAAAATGTCAAAAGATGTAAGGAATGACAGCAATGAACTGGCTGAGCATGGCAGTGCAGTCTGTCAATGAGCTATGGCCTCCATCCTGAATAGGTTTTCCCTTTCACTCCTCTCTTACATATATTCTCTCTCTCACACACACACACACACACTCATAAGTACATGCTTAAATAATTTGCGATATCCTCCTTTACTCATTTCATTTCATCCATATGCTCCTTGTCTCTGTGTGACTTAACCTCTCCGTGGCAGGTTTCCCAGCAGAAGGTGCGAGCGCGCGGCTGTCCACATACACGTGGCTCAGTGTGAACGAGAGCCTATGCAAATAGATGGATTTGAAGAGGAAATGTGATATCAGATGAGCTTTTGACCCTAACGTCAGCTTTATTGCCTTTTCCTCACATTTATTGTTTTTCACGAGTTAACCTCCTCCATCTTTTCATCTATGTAGACGAAGATGAGATGGAATGTGCAATGTTAATTATCAGCAGATCAGAAATTTGTGGAAATATGCACTCATTTTTTAGGTGGGAAATCCACTTATTAAAACTGCATGTGCCATAATTAGGAACTTGTGCATTGGCTTTACTTTCCAGACCATGAGACTACATGCGTTATTTATGCCGTCTATGATTTAAAGACCATCGAGGCGAGACAGGTTTGATAGATTCCAGCTTTTGATAGCCAATTAATGAACACACGTGTTTGATTTACATGTGTGTTTAATCTATCCAATCACAGTTCCCCCTTTTTGAATGTTCCTCGTGCATCACATTTTGCTTGGAAGTATTAACAACTTGAGGATATTCACATACAGTGGAGAAGGATGACCACCAGATAAGGGATACATTTTTCTTCATGTCAAGTAAAAAAAAAAAAGAGTTATCACTTCCCATTAATATATAAAGTCTGTCTTGAAGGAGCTAATTTTCCTGAGAAGCATTTATTTTTTTCTCAGCATCATTAATTAAGCAGAAAGAGGGGGCTGTGTGGTCATATGGAGATGTGAGGATGTCATTTGCATGGCTTGATGACATGGATGGAAATCACTATGATACATACAGGCTTTCTGCCCACTCATGAATATTCATTTATATGCAGTATTTATACCACCAACACAACACAACACAACACATCAAACAGTAGATGTGCCGGGTGGAAAATGATCTTATCAGAAAATCCACGGGTGACTACATAGCATTCAGCTGTAGTCCTCGCACCGTGAAGAATCGGCTCAGGGATTTTAAGTTCACCAAGTTCAGAGTGGCAGCGCAAGCGGCTTTAAAACAGCCATTTGATAATAGAGCTCCACAGAAATGTCATGTAAGTCTTAAATGAGAGATACCAGGAACCCCCTTCTGTAAAGACATGAAACAGGAAAGCTGAACAACACGGTGTAACGGCAAATACCACTGTGGCTCAGGGAGACCGTAACGGGCGATATCCTGCAGCGATGTCGAAGGTGAACAAGGCAGCTCATCCTTGAACCCTAATATGTGTTTCTATCTGCTGCTTCTGGGAATCGGTTTTAGCTGTACTGTAATGCTGGGAATGAAAATGGAAGGGAAGAAGCAAAAAAAATGACCTGGAAGTTTATTAATTAGACATTCCAGGGCAGAGGAGTCAACAAAATCAAACCTGTAATGACAAATGATGACTTGCATTCTATATAATCTAATCGACTTTATTGCTCACATGCCTCACAATCAGAGTGAAATTATATTTTACTTGTGATAACATTTTAAAAACAGACTTTTGTGTAGAGGGTCAAACGAGAAATAGATGTAAATGTAAACATTTATTTGTTCTATACTAAAACATTATACCCTTTTTATTAGACCTGAGCTTTGAGGATGATTCAGGACCAAATATACTCAGTAATAAGGTGAAATTTAACATTTTTAGTGTCAAAGTTAGACTAAAAGAGTTAGAATTCGAGTTGAATTCAACCCTCTTTCAGAGTGGATTTGGTCCTATTGTTACTTTAACACTACAAAATTCTTAATCTTCTTAAATTTGAATGACTGCAGTACTGTCACTTTACTTATAGACATACTGTAGTTAGACAAAAAGGAATAGTGTGAGCGAACGTTTAGCCCAACATTGCAAAGCCTCTCTATCACTGACGATGACAAATGAATATTACAATTTCAATTACAGCCAAAAAAAATGACAAAAGGAGCTGCAAAAATCACTAGCTTTGATACATAGTTATGCGCTTTCAACAGGTACCATGTGGGAATCGCGCTGGCGTGTGCGTCTGTGCGCATGTGACTGTGTGGACACAGTTGTGTTTAGCTCAGCTGCATCCACGTAGCCCATGAGTTCCTCGACACGCGGCGCAGTGGAAAATGAGATGGCCAGCCAGCAAGAAAGAGTGCCGACACAGCAAACAATGCTGCAACCAGGGACAGCCGGTAATGGGATAAGTGGCGGGTTACAAATGTGCCAAACCGAGTGTGAACACCGCGTTAGGTATGCAAATGAGGAGGAGAACCCATTGGCTTGGCTTGCATGGTCCATCTACTCCACAACAGCCACAGTGACACAAGACTTGTCAGAGGTGGCCTGAACCGGTGGCTGCAGCAGTTTGCGCTATAACTATAAATTATATAGTTAATGGGTTATAGATTTCAACGTACGGGAATTAATTCAATCCACCTTTCCTTGTAAACGGAGTGATTCTCCTTTCTGGACGAACGAACGCTACACTGTTGCTCCGCCCTCAAAGAGAAGTTCTTTTTCACCAGATTCTGCAGCAGAACTATTTTTTCATACAAAACATCAGCTGCTTTTTTTTAGATCTACACTGAACTCTGGAGGTACTCACAGTTACACTTAATATTCCCCGAGAGGCAATTGGCTGAATAGCAGCAGTAAAAAAAACCACCACACATTTTAGCAAAACTGCACTACAACAAACAGCATTCACAGCAAGGTACGAATGACTTCTTCCCTCTTCTCTTCGTGCATCTGAGCGGGGTTAAAGCTGTAGCCCGACTGAAGTTAATAGAACAGACGGTGGCAAGGATTAGTTAAAATACACTTGTAACTTTCTGCAAGCCAATAGCCTCGTACGGGAGCAGTGCCTGAGATTGTCCTAGTGTGTTTTTGTTACAAACACAACACGAATGTCCACAGACGTCTCTCTGGGGATTCTCCTGCAAACTCCCTTAAGTATCATCTTCACTTATAGTAGAGGTAATGAGAGGACACAGCAGTAGAAACTCTCACATAGACAAAGTTCTGCTGCATTCATTATGTGATGCGTATGAATGGCGAATGTCTCGATTCCAAATCTGCACACATGACCTGGATGTGAGCAGACGTGAGCCTCTCACACCTTTAAACTCTAAAGTAGGAGAAGACACTTTGTCCCTTGTCAAGACTGAGAAGTGTGGCCACACAAGGCCTCGGACAAAGTGCAACTCCCATCGCTTACCTACTTTATTAATCAGACACGAGTGCATTTTATTTACACTTTAAAATCAGAGCAGCAATTCAGAGGTTGGCAAATAGTCGATATCTGGCCAAGACTTGTCCAGCAAAGCTGCAGCTACTGCCAAGTGACAACTCTGCTGTTGTTTGTAGCTGCTGGGTTGGAATCACACAACAGATTAATCAGTTGTTGGGCTAGTTCAAACAGCCTCCCTCTGTACTCCGGCAACACTCCCCCGTCTTTTCCTCTTCCAGTGCCCATATTTATCTTTTTTGATTTGGCACTCTTACAGCCAGAGAGTTTGTTTTTCCCCCCCTCTTTGTATGTAAACAAATGAGAAAAAAGGCCAGTGGCAGTGTTAAAAGGTACAGAGGAGGGGCAGAATTTTCCCGGCGTGGAAGAGCAGAAACAAAAGGGAGAAGAAAGTGAAAATGACCCTTTGCAACACCACAATCATAAAGCGGCATGCCTCGGGCTCCTTTGAAGAATAGTCAGGAGCTCTTAAGGTTTAGAGAGGAGAAGAAAAAAAAAACCTGATTTCTGTTCTTCTGCATTTTTCTTTGTCCTTCCAGCTCTCCCTCCTTCTCCCCCCCACCCCCCTCCCTCTTTTTCTAATTTTCCTCGGGACGAAGGTGCCTGCCTGCCTGGCACATGACATTGATTTCCATCAGCGCTTGGAAATAACCTCAGAGCTGTTGCCAGGGTAACCCGCATCTACCTTTTTGCATTTTTGCATATTGCCAATGAGGTTTTTTTTTTTTTTTTTTAAACCTGTCTGCTTTTTTTCATTGCGTCGGCCGTAGCACACAGAGCGATAGAATGACAAATGCTCTTAGGTAGAGAGGCGATGGCAGGGGATGGAGAGGAGGAGTTGGGGGGGGGGGGGTGATGAAGGAGGAGGAGAGAGCAGCGGCAGGGTGGGTGGCAGGTGAGGAGGGGGGAGGAGAGGAGGGGGAGTGCGTAGAGATGGATGGCTATGCCAGGCAGGAGCAGGCAGGGCCATGGATACTCTTGGCACGTAGTGTGCATGTGTGTGTGTGTGAGTGTGTGTGTGTGTGTGTTGTGGGGGAGGGTTATTGATGTCTCTCGGTTTGGGGCCAGGGGGGCCAGGAAGGGAGAAAACAATAAAACACCAAAGAGCTGACACCAATGGACTCCTGCCTCCTAATTAACTACATAAGGATAAGAAATGAGATTGAGAGAGAGGGGGACGGGGACGGGGGGGCCGGAAAGATGCATGAGGAGAGATAAAAAAAAGAGAAGAGAGATGGAGAAAACAGACCAGGGAGAGAAGGAAGAGAGGGGACAAACCAAACTGAACACAGTGGGTCAGAAGCACAGCTTCCCTTCACACACACACACACACACATGCACTCCTGTCTGTGCTGCAGACCAGTACAAGCACTGACACTCGAATTCCCTCACCGACAACAACAGCTTGTTTTTGTGTAAGTCTCTGAAAATGTGTGGGTACGGATACACTGGGGTGGCTATCGAATTACCAGAGTGTGTCATGAGAAATGTTGATGCACAGAGAGAGAAAGAGAGAGACCAGGGTTCGCCTGACAATTCCTCACCAACACTTGCCTCATTGGTTCCTCTCCCACTTGCCTGTATCAACAGCCCAGTCAAAGTGCAGCCGGGGAGAAAATGAATCTCTTATTACCTGATTATATTATCGGGTTTCGCTTGGAGTGTCAGTCAAATATTCTACATCAGCATTTCATCAGGCATGCTATGGTATGGCATGGTATAGACGAGTGTGTTGTAAAGCAAGAACCACGGTTGGAACAGGGCAAGGCAGCGGGTTGTGCCTGAATCGGGGGGCTGTAATCATCTAAGACAGGCCTCCCCTTGCTGAGGAATAAAGACTGGCACTGGCAATATGCTGGCAGAAAGCAATTTCCTCGAGTGCTATTCCCTCTTTGGTGTCCACTAGACACAGACACACACCAAAGCAGTGCATTGCCCAGCTATCAATTTCACAATGGGTTCAACAGTTTCACTCAGGTAAATCACTGGCCTCTCGCTGTCTCACTATCAAACACACACACACACACACACATGCAACATAAACAGACACAAATAAACCACTGCTTTTTTTCCCCAAATAGGCTCAAACATACCACATTCATCCAGCCACAGCCATCAGATTTGCTTTTCATTCCCCCTGACCAATGCCTGAGTGCACTCTGCCAAACCACCTCACAAACACACACAAACCAATAGTGGAATTTATAAGCCATCAATGATAGAAAATGAAACATGATATTCTGAGAACTGCCGGGGCAGCAATGAAGGTTATATAGAGAGAAAGAAATACATATCAGGTGTAAATCAGTCTTATAGTATATATCCCTGGCTCAATGTCCCGATGCATCTTGGAGGGGGTTTGGTAAACAAAATTGAACATTACAAAATTCATGAGGTCCAGAAATCCTAACTTGGGTCTCTTTCCTCCTGGAGGGCAATGTTATTATTATTTTTTTTTTCTTCATCCTTTGCAACACATCTACACAGTCTGAGGCTAAGACTCGAGAAAAGGGCACATTTGCATACCTTCCATAAGGACGAAAATCTGATCATATAAATGTAAATAAGGTGAGCTTAACTTATACTTTCCTTGGGAAAACAGAAAAACGATAACACGAGTGAGCAGCGGGCAGAGGAGAATGGATGGATGTGGAGTGGAGAGGGCTTCAAGTGAGGGACCCGCGGATCAGTATATGCATTAATGTCAGGGAATGAGGGGGAATTTGCTTTTCTGCACACGCTGCCACAAAGTGTTCACTGCTGCGGATGCACAGCAGGAGGCAGTGCTGCAGCAGCAAAGGCAGGATAGATGAAAGCATGTCTCTTTTGCACACTTTCATTCTCATTTTGTCATAGAACGCAACACAGATTTTTCTTTGAAACAATTCATTTGTACATTTTATAACCACTGTTCCAAATGCTAAGTATCATCACATCCGTCTGCTGTCTTTATTCATCTATAAAAAAGGCCATCACTCACTCATTCACAAGCAGTTTTGATTGTTTTGGCTGTGGTTTGGTTTTGAGTGTTTCCAAAAACGGAATTGAGCAAAAAAGAAACACAGTTCTGCAGACGGAGACATCTTGTAGAGGAGAGGGAGAGGTCAGGTGTGGCCCAGGTCAAAGGTGACAGAACCGAGTTAGTTTGATTATGTTTTGTGTTAGTTTATTTATGTATTTATTTTTCATTTTCTCCTTTTGTTTTTTATAAAAAAAAATTAAGTTTTATGAATATTTGTTTGGATTTTGTTCACCTTGAAAGAGGGGAAAAAAAAACAAGAAAGTAATATGGTTCTTTTACAACTCCTTTGTGATGCACATTACATTACAAGTATTTTTTATTTTTTTCTGTTTTCACAACTGTGGCTTACAGTGCTGTTTTTCCAAATGTGCCATATTTCTCAATAAAAATATAAAAAAATAAAATAAAAAAAAAGGTGACAGAACGGAACAAGAAAGATTACTGACCTAAACTAACCTATTTGTACAGTTACTGTGATGCCATCTAGGCCACGTGATCTCCATCCACACGGAACGCCCTGAAACGACTCAAAACGCTGTAGCAAATATGCCAGCACTGTCACCGGGGGTCTGTAAAGTCTCTAAATATGCACACGGACACGGCTCGAGATGTAAACATTATTTCTTTCTTTCCCCTGGCTCAGTTCATTCTGTCTCCATTTCTGTTATTATATCTAATGTTTGCAATGTCTTCTTCTCTGTTTTTTTGGTATAACGTTACAGCACTCTTGACGGGGAACTTTTTGAAAGCGGCAAAGCAAAAGATTGTTTGCGCTTCGTGCCGTTTCCGTCTGGACGTGGCCTTGTACTTGCACCTTAGCTTTAGCACACAACGTGCAGTTGCACACGTAACTGACAACAGATACGTTGAAATAAAGGGTGTTGAAGGGTGCAAAGTAAATGTATAGATTTGTTCTTTTTTTTTACATCTCCAACATGTGAATCTATAAAAACACGTATAAAAGCTTGGCAGTTCAATAGAACAGAAATAATGGTACAATGCGCTTTGACCACTAAAACTGTTGCCGTATTCAAATCCTATGAGGAACAAGAAAAACTCTGCAGTGCAAAATAAGCAGAAAACGATTTTGAGAACTGCACACATGCTTTTCTTTTACGGTGTGTGCCGCGACGACTCGGAAAACTGTAAACTCATGTGATGTTTTATTACTGTTTTCTAGAGACTCATAAGTGTCAACGTATAGCAAACTCTACTCTTTTTTTTTTTTTTGCCGAGAGCACAACGTCTCTGATTGCATAGGAATAAAAGTCCTGGTTGAATTCAACAGAAGCATTTGACTGTTTTGATTTAGCTAATAAACTGTTATTTGGCTGCGAGGCACACAGGCTTTCAGACCAAATGTAATTGTGACAGAGAAAAGTTCATGGCTCAGAAGATACAAGACAAGCATTTTATTAGGCCGCTCCGGGACATGCCGCTTCACCTACAGAGAAAATGAAAGGACAATCTCTCTGGTTGTATGTGCACTGCAGGCTCAAATCAGATTATTTTACCCACCTACTGTGGCTTTAAATTTGATCTTTTCATTTCTGTCCAAACAAACAGTCAATCCAATTTCCCCCCTGATTCTGACATACAATGGAAACATCAGATACTGTATATGCCACAAACTGCATGAGAAACAAAACAAAAAAATCAGCTCTGAAGGTGCTGTTTAATTCTTCCTGAGAACAGTTCATCCCACTGAGGAACAAAATGTGATTCACATTTTCATGACCTCCAAGTGGGTTTCATCACAGTGCGACTGTGAGGATGCCAACACGGTCAATGGTGCATGAAACTGCCTCTTTTTATTGGCATGGCATTCAATCAGTTCCTCTTGGGGTATATGTCCTCGGCTTTGCAGTGGGGGCCACCTATTACGGCGCTCCCTGCACCTGCACACATCTTACTACCCAGACCGTTTTAATGGCCCCTCCATCCCTGCATAAATGCAATCAGCCCTGTCAAGAAAGGCAGAACCACTCGCTCTCTTCCTCTATTGTTTTTGATGGATTATGCAGAGGAACCATCGCCGCATCCTCCCTTCCCTGTGCCCATATCTATGAATTCCACTGGAGCTGGCTTCCATCCAGGAGATCCTCCCCCATCCTTCCTACTCCCACCCTCTGACCTCACAGGGTGCACACACCCACCATTACATCAGCCTCATCCACCTCTGTGTAGGGTGACAGTCACCCATAGTGCTGTAGACTGTATAGAAAAATGGATGAAGTCTTCCAGTTTGAAAAGTGACGTCGAGAAAACTCCGTTTGAATAGAAGTCTATGGGAAAATAAACCTAAGTCTTGCGTACTTTATAACATCGGTAAACATTTTCCTGAGGTATTTTACTCTCCGTCAAGATGAGGACTGACAGTACTCTAGTCTTCACTCGGTGTAGATCACTTCCCTGACAGACTGTACTTTCTTCTGCTTTGTATGCTTCTGTGGGTTTATGTTGAGTGGCAGTGTGATTAAAAATGTTCACATTGACGGTTGACATTGACGTGTCCATCTTTAGTTTTGAGAAGCACTTACTGCTTTCAAGTTACTCTTCACTACATTTGGAGACCCTGTGCAGCAGCGTCTGTGTGCGTGTCAGTGTCTGAGTGAAGCAGTGTTCACACACCACATGAAAGCGGACATGGACGGGAAATGAGAGCGCTCGACATTAATTTGTTGACAGTTTGCACTTGAAGAAGTTTTATTTTGCTCTTTATGCTTCTGTCGGGTTCCTGACTCCATTCCAATGCAACAGCTCCTCACTACATCAGTGGGTGCAAGTCAGCCACTGATGTTTACCTGAGGCATAGATTTTTGTAGAAAATTCAAACCAACTACAATTCCACTACAATATACTGGCATTTAAATATGGTTAATGCATAAATAATTTTAATATAGACTCTTGAATGGCCTCAATCGCGCATGCCAGTTGTTCTCTGGGTTCTCCGCTTTCCTCCCACAGTCCAAAGACATGCAATGTGGGGATTAGGTCAATTGGACACCCTAAATTGACCATAGGTGTGAGTGTGAGAGTGAATGGTTGTTTGTCTCTATGTTTCCCTGTAATGGACAGGTCGCAAGTCATACAAAGGATAAAGCGGTGTAAATTAGAAGTAAATACCTGATAAAACACAGCACCTAAGAGCGGATACTGTGTCACTGACAGTTGTATCATCCAATAGGTGCCTGGTTGTGACCTGTGAATTCCGGCTATCATGGCACTGGCCAAATCACGAATCTCGAGGCGTCAGAACAGGAGTTAGATGTCTATTTTTTCCATATAAAGTCTATGCAGTCACTCTCAGTAACAAACGGGTGAAAAGATAACTTGAACTAAAGAAATCATACTCAAAACAAAACATTGCTCAGCCAGCACCCAAACACTAAATCGGTGGAAACTTTTTAAAGTAAAGTGTAGTCCTCGCAAGAAGTGATTGAAGAAACAATGTTTTTCTTTACAGCACCTTGGAACCATCGCACATCAGAAAACATTTCACATTTTATTCCTTACAGGGAGGAAGAGACTGCTGCTTTCACTCAGTTGTAGAAAAACAACAGCCTTGGCATGCAGCAGCACCTTGAAGGCTGGTGGGGGGTCCATATTTCATTGTCAATTGCTTCTGTTATCATGCAACACACATTCACATGCTCTGCATCAGTGTGAGTCTTAACTGATGTGCCAGTCAGTCAGCCCCATTAAACCCCAAAGCAGTCCCTGGGCAGCCCTTTTGTCTCCACTGTTTTTTCCCCTCCGCAGCACTAAACAGCAGCTCCCACAACATTCACTCCAGCTAAACAACCTTCGCCTCCCCAGAGAGGAATGACTTCTTCTCTCCTACTTCCACTGGTGACTTTAATGAAATATGCAGCTGTCTTTTAATCAAAACAAGGCCAATTTGCATACGGACAGGAAGGGGACGTAGACCCTCCCTCCTCTCCCCACCCTGCCACCACTCGAGCTGGCTGCAATCCAGGCAGACGAGCGCCCCAATGTCGGAGAAGAGGGAAGGAGATGGCGAGGAGGCGGAGGAGGAGATGCAGGAGGTTTAGATGGGGGCAAGGGGAGGGAACGGTGGAGTAGGAGAGGCGGAAACACGGCTAAGAACAAGCAAAATCCAAATTAAACAAACGAACAGATGGATGGGGCACATTAGCATATATCAACAACAAACAACGGCGTCCATGCTTCGTGTCCAGGAGAGTGTGTTGGCAGGGCTCAAGGGTAAATCGGGCACAGGATTAGAGAGCACCACTCTGTACGTCTGCTTGTACACACATTTGTTTTCATACAGATAAGTTAGCGATGTGAAAGGTGATGATTAGCCGAAAGTGAGCGGGGGGTGGAAAGAAAAAAAAAACGACGACTGACAGCATGCACAGGTTTAATAAATGCAAAGCCATTAACAATCAGCGATTAATTACCAGCAAATTACCTTGCGTCGATTATTTTGGTAGCACAGTGCAGCGAGGCAGGGGGTGTGTGTCAGCTGGGAAATGGGTTGCAGTCTTTTGTTTTGGGTTGTTTTTTCACGGCTCAGGACTGAGGAGCCGGCAGATAAAAACAGAGTTTTCTCCTGTTCAGTGTGTGTCTAAGTAGCTCTGAAGGAGACTGAGGCTGCCGAAATATTTGCGTGTGCGCGCGCGTGTGTGTGTGTGTGTGAGTGTGTGTGTGTTGGGCAATGGGAACATGAGAAAAACAACTAGCCACTGGTGCCACACCAGCACAGAGAGGCGTTGGCTGTCTTCTCAGGAAAGGCTTACCAGGCAGATGGTGAACTGGCTGACTGGAAGTCTTGGATGTCTAGTTGTCTGGCTGACCTGGTGGCTCATTGGCTGTCTGGATGGAAGGAGTCTGCCTGGTAACGACGGAGCCAGTGGGGGAACAGGGAAGGCTGATATGTCCTTTAATGAAAATTTATGCACAAATGGGTAATAATACTGCATGCATTTTTTTTTTTTTTTATCTGACAATGAGCCATCAAGGACCAACACACTATATTAGAATAGAGTAGGCAGAATATTCTGTCTGCAGGCTTTGTCCCTACATGACTGCAATATAAATCACTGTTATCCTGCCAGGAGACACTGGTAACATGCCACCGTGGAGCAATATGGTGGTGGGTTGAAGAGCAGTGATATATGAGGCAATGCAATCCAGCTGAGACTTATATGTACCTGCTGTTACATTTGGCATGGATTTCTGTATTTCTGAAGCAGCAAAATGGTGGAGGTCCCACAGTCCAAAAACATCGGTCTTCTGCAAGAACAAACTGCAGCTCAACACCGGCTGCATCTGCTTACTTATGACTCAAGTCCCTCAAAAGGAGGGTTTTTCATACTCTCTTCTTGCTGTGACTGCCGCTTACACATTCCTTAGGAAACGGGGATATGTGTTGATGATTCTGAGTCACAGTGTCTGGACTGATGAAGGGGCCGGTTCAATCATATGTCACACTGAGCTGTCCCTTTAGCTTTGCTTGTTTGATTAGAAGAGAAATCATTCAGAGCTAGAGTACAATACACGCTGTGATAAGTCACAGACCCACAAAGAGGTAAACTGAGTAATTGAATGATGGCGCCGAGTGCTGACAGCAGGTTTCAAGGAGAGAGCTGAATCCTATTATTGAGACCTTCTGAAGGTGTCCAGCAATTCAACAAACTGTGCTTCTCACTAGACAATAAGTGATCAGATTTATCCCTGACACATTTTAAATGTATTTCATTCACACAGAGGACATCACATGAGAAATCTGGAAAAGCAAGATGCAAGATGCTGCAGAAGCCAGCCAGGCTACTCTCTGTTTAGTTATGCACATATGAACTGCGATCATTCTCATCAAGAGTCTTGAATGCACATGGAAAATGAACTCCTAAGTAGCCAAGGAAGCCTGTCCTGAGGCTACTAAAAGCGCATGATTCAAACATTTAAAAAACGTTTTACCGTTTTAATCATTTTAAATCTGCATTTCAAAAATGGCATGGCATGAGCAACAAACAAGAAGTGTGTTAACAGTGTGTGTGTGTGTATGTGTGTTGCAAATTAAAGCTCAAAATGGCAAAAACACTGTTGCTAATCCACTCACCTTCATTTGAGTCCGTGTTTCTCAACTGTTCTGCTAAACTTCTACAAGACAAAAGAGATAAATGATTGTGTTAAATGTTAAATGTTGTATGTTAAATGACTTAACATAATGATTAGTACAACTAAAATGATACTCAAAATGCTCTTACAAAGCATGACATTGGTCACATCAGAAGAAGCTGACACCTGTTCTTTAAATACATCAAAAATGGCGAAGTCTTTGCCAATTATCCAATCAGAGCCGGCCACATGGAAGGACCGCCCTTTCCTGGCTGAACGTTTTCAAAATAAAGGTTTACATTGGAAGGAAAGTTATATTAATATTTATTTAATGACTAAATGTGATCGTTATTCACTAGTTTTAGTAGCTCTTCCTTCATAAGTAGATTAATTGGATTTTAAGCACTATCTAACTCCTGTAAAATACTTTGATAACACAGAGGTAAACCCATAACCACCACCAGGAATATTACCCAATTTCCTCCCAGGGATTGATAAAGTTTTCCGATTGTGATATTGTTAATGTTATTGTTGAATAATAATAACATACACCACATTTGCAGTGTGCCACACACAATCTTTGCATGTTTTATCAAAGATTTTGCAGTTTTCTTACTTTTTACTTTTTTTACTTCTACTATTTGAGGACAAACCCCCTCAAACCTCAGTCATTCTCTGCACAATGAAAACCATTGGCCTGTTTGTGAGCAGCACAGATGTCACTTTGTGTCTACCTTCAAACTGTTCTTGTACCTGGCAATGTCATAGCACTGTCACGTATGTCATTATCGCTCACCTTCATGTTTCAGGACGGATGCCAGGGGAAGACAGAGAGGCGTCAGCGATAGGTCAACGTTCAGTAACCACCGTGGTTGTTGTTTTCTTTCCTGAAACTTTCGTCCTCTCTCACCTTCACATTTCTCATTTGTCACTAAGCCACCACCGTCATCCCGAACACAAGCCGGTGAACGTGGCACAGATGTGAGGAAGAGCCACAGCAGGAGCCACAGTGTGTGAAAGGGTGACATTCAACCCTGGAATAACAACAATGTCAACACGTTACGATCAACAGGGGAGCTGAGAAAGAGAGTGGTGAGAGGTGTAAACGAGAAGCGCTATGAAAGCAATGCTGAGCGAGCACGGTGTGTGAAAGGTGCAAATTCACTTCTCCTCCAGTGTCTTTTCTTATTCTGCCTGATTCTGAGAATGTTCCTTTACATGACGATAACACCACAGATGACAATATCAATCCCACCGTGGACCATAATCCTGTAACAGGAGATAATATTTAAGGACTGAATCAAAAAATGTACATACTCAATGTCAAACGGGATTTTGGGATAGTTACTCATTCTTGCACACTGTAACATTTAAATAATGTCATTTTACTTAATAACTTTTGACAATAAACACATTTAACTTTAAACAATAAAAATATCAATCTTTATTCTTTGAGATAGCAAACCAAAGATAAAACCTTGATCTATGATACCATTACAAATTACACAAGAACTTTACAACAGTAAACAAAGTAAACCTTATATCTTCCTCTGGGTAAAAGACAACAGTTATCGCTCCTCTTTGCATGTATGGAAAATATCGTAAGAATCAAAATAAACACTATACGCTTGTTAGCAAATGATTGGAGATGGTTCAAATTTGGATGCAACATCACTTGGACTTGAATATGTCATTTTACGGGTGTTGATTTAAAATGCTCGGACACAAAAATATCCTCATTTGAACGACGCTTAAAGCTTGTCGCGTAAATGTAAAACCACTCAAACCACTATCTACTGGCAGGTTCAGTCACACAAGTATTAATATTGAATGAACACATATGGACCACTCCACGAGCAGGTGAACTCAGTGAGGGGAAACAATTACATTGGAGCCCAAGCAACAGGGCACGACATACTGTACGAGTGCAGGCAACAGAAAACAAACACCGTCTAAACCTAAAAGAACAATGAACCTCTGGAATGACAGTTGAATTAGGCCGATCACACTAAACATACTCATAAATACCTATCCATAAATCAACTCTATATACTGCATGTGCTTCTCAAAACAGGAAAAATAATCACTTTTATTTGGTTTAAGGTCAGAAAAAAAAAAAAAAATGGCTGCACGGGACAACAGTTGCACAAAATTCCCCCACACAACCCCAACTTATACAATAATATTAGACCATGAACAACAGCAATAAAAATACAATAGTAAATGAGCAATGTAAAATGCAAGGTATGACTGTGTTACACAATATTGGCATTATATAGTCAGAGATAGGATGTTTTGACAAATAATGGGTCTTAAAAACATCGAAACACGACAGAAAAATGACCAGCGGACAGATTTTACTCCCAAAACTTTTCCACACTGCTATTTGCTTTCTTCTTTCTATTTTTTATTTTGCAGTGCAGAGGTGTCAGCAATATCTTTACTTCCTCCATAATACTATAAACCTAATCTAATTATCCCTACTTTACCCTAGTCCATACAAAACTATACACCACAACACAAAATAGACCGGGTCAGTGGCATCAACAGTTATTTCGAGTTTAGAGCTAATCTGGTATAATCTGATATGCTGTACTTCATTTTGAATAACCGTCTCTCCTTATCTGGACAGTCCTGCATAGTGAAGCCTCGCGGAGAGGTTTCCTGTACGCCACAGGCCTTTTCGCCCAAGAAAACTCCCTTTAGTCATAATTACAAGTGATTCTGATCTATTGTCTCACTGTTGAGTCGTCGCTTGCATAGCTGCTGTATTCCACTGCAATGTAGACTGAACTGATGGAGTGAAGCAGCCAGAACTAACAAAAATCAGACACCTACACGACCTGTGAAAGTATACGATTCATTGTTAACAATCCAAAAACGTAGAGTGCATTGGGAAGCTGGTGGGGACGTCTGCAGGGCGATTGTTTTCAAAGCTGTAATGATGTAAAAAGACAAGAAAACAGCCCACAGAAGGGAAACGTGGGGATTTACTACCGAGTCCTGTGTCTTGTAACCTGATAAATTAAAAGCTGTGTTTAGGTAGTCCTTCTATGTGACGGAAAATGGTCTTCACAGCATGAGTGCGTGTCTGTGTGCATGAGTGGGCCTGTCCATGTAAACAGAGTGTGTGTGTGTGTGTGTGTGTGTGTGAGAGAGAGTGTATCTTTTGTGCCCGACTGTCTCCTGAAATTATACAGCCGCACCACACAGGACTCTCTACATCTCATGGGACAGGGCCTCGTGCTGAGCAGCCACGCCGTTTGCCTGCAGAGCGTTCGGCTGCTCCGCAGGCTGACCGTTGGTTTTTGGCTCAGCGGTGGGATGAGAGGTGAAGTGGCCGTTGGACTCGTTTAACCTGCGGACACGGTACGTCTCATAGTGGATGCTGCCCGTGATGTCCTTGATGTTCTGCATGTGTGTCCTGAAAGAAAGACAGAAGACGGTATGAACAAAAACAGCAAAGTAATGGTCTCTTACTTCGACTAGTTGGTGTCATTATGTTAAACTCGTACGTTTTGAATAAGGTTTCATGCGTGACGACCCAGAACCCAGAACCGTTTGTCAAGTGCAGAAAAAAAAGGTGTCTTACACTGAAATAACCTAATCTGCGATGAAAAGGTTCAACATCGTAATTTAACTGAATCAGACCATTACACCGGGCACATTTGTCACAAAAAAAATATAATTTTATGATCTTATGATTCATGTAACCTATAAATTAGGGTTATTAGGGCTACACTTTCATTATCAGTTCATCTGTCGATCATTATCTCAATGAATCCATTGGATGTTAGGTGAAAAAAAATAAAATAAAATAAAATTGTCACTCTATTATGTCATAACTGTTCTGGTTTAAATAACCAGAACATAATCACACTTAAGACACTGACAATTCTGATCTCTGTGTGTGGTTTTTAAACACAACCCTCAAATCATCCATTCATATGTTTTTTATAGATTCATCTTTCCGGCCCTGATAGAAATGCCTTTGGTGACAATTTATTTGTGTATGTCGTCAGGAAGTCAGTCACCATGCTGTTTCCAATTCATTCAAGTGAGTGATTCCTGATGTTCTTACATGTGATACAATTCATAAATTAAACCCGAGAGAGCAGTTGAGGCTCACCTGATGAGCAGGTCTCGCAGGTAAGCAAACTCACAGTGTGCAATATTCTCAACTGGAAAGAAAGACAGGGGAGAAGAAAAGAAGAAAGAAAGAGGAAGTTAGAGACATTACAACAATCCTGGAAAGACGTTTCAGCAGCAACAAGGAGAAAACCTCTTTATTGAAGCCCACTTGCAATCCCTTAACCCACCACAAGATAGCAATGTTGCTCACAAGTCAAATGAAGGGCACCCTCTGTCATCTTCAGCAATTTTCTTAAGCCAAGATAACAGACTCCTCCACTTTGGAGCAATTTAATACATCTTACTGTCTCGGTGTACTGGAGGACTTAAAGTGAGACATTTTCACAAACTCCCCATGACAAGCTGCTGGTGCCTCCAGTAGGACAAACACATGTTTGAATTATAGATTATGTCAAGAGTGTAAATGAAAAAAATAAAAATGAGGGTGCTTTTGATGTAAAGCTTTGAAATCCAGGGGCAGGAAATTAAATTCTCTTTGAAAGGAGGGGAGAGAAATGACTGCTGGGTCTGTGCGTGCTGATTAGCGTCGTCGGGGGAACACATTACTAACCTATAATGAGCTGCACTGCTGATGTCTTCCACCTCTACTCTACTTGAAAAAAGCCTCAAGTCCATTAAGTAAAATACAACATATACACATGTATATGTGTACATATATATATATATATATAGATGCACATATACAATATATGTACATGCATGCCTTCACTTTGTTACTGTTTTACCTCCGTCTCAAAATATCTCAACCACACGCACTTAAACAGTTTCCTCTCCACATTTGATGTATAGTCTTAACATCTGCCCTCTCCTCTGAGGCCTAATTTAACAACAAGTACAGAAGCCTTCTTTCTTTTTCTCACCTCAGAAATGTCATTGTTTTTAAGAAGAAAATCGGTCGTGTTTCACATGTTGACCTACAGGCAAGTAGCATGTAGATGTTTTCTTCTTCTTTTGCTTCATCGGCAGTCCGTCACAGGGCCACACAGAGACAAACAACCTTTCACTCTCACACCTAAGGTCAGATTTGCTTAATCTAAATCTGCATGATTTTGGACTGTGGGAGAAAACCGGAAAACCCAGCGAAAACCCACACACACACACACATACAGATAACGTGCAAACTCCATGCTGAAGGTCTTCTTGCTATTATTTTTTTTTTAAATAAACACGCTTTCTTAATAAATAATCACCAAGTTACAAATATAACAGACAAGTAACCATAAGTATCTGAACTCCTGTTCAGACGCCTAAAGCTTCGCGATTTGACCAGTGCCATGTTGACAAGACGCCACCTGCAAACAGGCATCTATTCGACGATACCAGCTGTCGATCACGCTGGTCCCTGATCATACTGTATGTCCTTTAACCTCTGTTAACATGATGTCATTTACAAAATTGACATTGTGTGGTATTGAACAAGAGCTGCAACTAGCCATTGAGACCATGTCTCCAACATAAGAAAACATACAAATTCTTTTTTTTTTTTTTTTTTTACAAATGGTATGAATTAAAAAAATAGTTGATTATTACTTGATCAATACCTTTTTGTTATTTGTTTAAATTGTGTTGAAGCGTAATGTGTGACCGTCTTTTTCGTCTCCCAATCCTATTTTAATCTCTTCCTCCTGTCTCAAACATCTCCCTGGTTACAGCCGCACAAAGACGTGTGTAAACACACGTCTGTGCGTCAGAAAACAGAAAGTCCGACTTGCCGGCCAGATTTTAAAGCTGCACTTTGCAACTTTCCACATGTTCAAGATGTGAAACTGGAGCGTTGCGTGAACAACATCATTTAACCGAGCACCATGATATTATTTAATAGGGGGATGAAGTAAAATGGCTGCCTTGGCAGTGTAAAGAACAAAGGGGTGAGCGACATTTATGACTGAATGTTTGTGTATGTTTTGCGTCTCATCATTACCCTCTATAGTGCCCCATTTCGTTTTCCTCCCCAGAATCCTCTTCCCGTTCACCTGGTACTCGTGATCACTGCCCACGACAGCAAAAGGGATCATCTCCTGTTGAGTGAACACAGAAACAACAGAAACATGGTGAAACTTGGCTTTTGTTTTGTCCCAAATAAAATAAAAGAGACAAAATACACACGGAACACAGGTGTAAATGTGTGACTGCAGCACAAAGAGCTAAGTGTGAACTCACCCTGATTTTGTCATTGATCATCCTGTCCTCTGAATCCTCGTCAAACTCTTTCTGAGGGTAAACGTCGATCCCATTGGCCCGCAGTTCTTCTCTAATCTGTAGCACACACAATGGGATAAAGAATCGTTACGGCAAAGTGGATAAACATGACAATAAGAACATCATATCTTCTAAATCCGCACATTTGAATATTGCTTTATCAAGAGTTGAGGCAGATAATAGTAATCTGTTGTTCACAGCACTTGCCCAGCAGCCACTTCTCAGGTTACTCACTCACAGTAATATGTAAACACTACTGATGCTGGGACTGAAACCTCTTTGTATGCAGCTGTGAGTTTGGACCAGAAACAAGACTTAAAGATGCTCTAACCCACTGGATTATTTATATAAACACTTGGTTGTGTTACATGCCCGGTGTTGACACTAACCGGTCCCTAATATTCTTATATTAACATGGAGATAACAAGGAGGTTAACCACTCTCAGGAAAAAAAGAAACCCAAATATCCAAACAGAGGAGTAGTTTATTTATAAAAACGGCCACCCCGATTCTCTCCATGTCTTTATAACAACTGAAAACTCAGGCAAAAAATAGACAGACAAGCTCCTGGGAGAAATGTCCTTTTAATGAATGACTGTTGACTCCCACAATTACTACTCTGACAATTTCCACTTGGTCCTTGATCAAACACTTTCATTGTTTATCCTTGAAAGCTTTCTCATGGCTACATTATAGGACACAGACCAAGTGCAATTCTACAGAAAAGCCACATCAACTGCTGGGTAGAGGAATGCGACCAGACTCTCACAGCTGTACATACTGAGGCCCAACATTTAATACAAGAACCTCTCTTATTCAGTTTGCATGTCAAGTAGCTGGAGGAAAAATGGGATGATGAAAAAAAAAAACAACATTTGGCACTATAGGATTTAGTCAATAATCTTCAGGGTCATACAGAGCATGTGCGGCCAACCAAAACAATTCGGCAACAGGCCCTGTGGCTTCCCTTCACTGCCAGGGTCTGGTCCAATTCCTGCCTTCGTCTTATTGGATGGCGTTACTGGCAACGGAGGGAAAGTGGTAGCCAAGACACCCATGGTGCATCTACCTCTCTAAAATGAATAAAGCTGCTAAAGAAGCTCACTTTTTTTTTTGGAAGGAGGGATGGGTAGATAAAGGAAATGATGGAAGGCAGCAGGTGGCGTGCTGCCTCCCGTGGACAGAGAATTATCAAACAGAAACATACTGAGATGAAGACGCGGTAGAGGCAGTTTAAGAGTCTGTGGTAGCAGGGAAAGCGTTGATAAGGGGCTGAGGGTGACAGTGGAGGATTATCAGCCCAAGGAGTCTCACTCTCACCTCAGGTTCATTAGCTACGAATGAGATTACCACCGCATACAAGGCCAGAGAAAAGGAACACAGAGCAACACATGCTGTTTTCCTGCTAATCAAAAACCAGGGGATAAATCAGGTATTCAATTCATCCTCAGGGCCGCGGGGACTGATATCGGAATCATGAGTTTCAACAAAACAATCGGAACAAAATATTCTCCTCCTGCTATTTGCGTTACGATAACCAATCCAGGGATTTTGACCAGTATTCAGACCGATAACAATACTAAGCATCATATCTGCAAATCCCTATCATAGGTAATCGATCTATAAACACAAATGATCGACCATGGATGACAACTGGGGGATTGAGAGGAGACATATTCCGGAAACCATCATTACATCCAATAAGAGCAACAGCAGTGTAGTGATCACCACGGCATACCAAGCCACAGAAGGGAGTAACTTTTGCTACTGCTAAACAAAAACCAGGGGATCAAACAGGTTTTTATAATTCTTCCCCCGAGGCTCCATGGATCAACACGACCAAAAGTGGTGGCACAGGAGGAAAATCAGGGGCGTGTTTCTACCAAGTGGAACGGTTCAATTTGGTACGGTACTTATTTATTTTGCTTATCTATTAGAAATAGTACCAAAATAACCAACACCAACGGTTCCATTTTTCAGTACCCTTGCCTTGGGGTACCAGAGTAATGGTACAGTCTGTTGAGATGTTTCTATTTTTACTAAACCATGGACCGTGTGAATAACAAACACATGAATATTCCAAAATACTACTTTCCAACTTTTTAAATTCTGGTCATGTTTCAGAGAGGACATGGTGTCTTTTTTTCAGTCCTCTCTGGACTTGGCCGACTTGTACCAGTGACCCAGTAATTGGCTATAGTGATGAAGAGCCCGCCTGCTCAGCTGGCAGTGGGGCAGAGGTTTCCCGTCTTGTAAAGTGGCAGACTTGGGGGGGAGCTGTGGAACGCTGCTCAGTAAATAAAGATTTCAAATAAATAGTTCTTAAATGCTTCCGTATGGACGAAGCACTTTACAAAGATGATACGGTGTTTCCCAGGATGGGTACGGTGTGGCTTAGCCCAGATGGCCTTTGTTTATGGTGCCTGGCACCACTCACCGTCTGTTTAAAGTAGTCTCTCTCCTCCAGGGTGAGCGTGTCAGCCTTGGCAATGACGGGCACGATGTTGACCACTTTGCTGAGGCGCCGCATAAACTCCACATCCAGAGGCCGAAGACTGAAGCCGAGAGGAAAGAGACAACAGAGTACAGCGTCAGTTTCACGACACACAGAATGCAGAATGACCAGATTCTACGTTTTCTGCTTTCATTCAAGTGACAGAACTGTGAGAACCTCAATCCAACATGGACCATGCTGTGGCACTGTAGAAATATTCTCTACTGCTGGACTTGGATTACAATGTATAGTAGGATATGAGTGCAATGGAACAGAGCAACCACAAGGAGGCAATAGTGGTCTATTGCAATACAGACTCTACCCCTCATCATATTGCATTAACATACCCTGTTTTTTCTTCTTTCCTGAAACCACTTTTCTCCTCCTCAGTGTGATTTCAGTAAACTCTAGATGAGCTTGCATGTTTGGTGTAAGTGCACTCTTCACATTGTTTTCTTTTCTGTAACAGCTCTGTCATTGTTACTAGTTAAAAAACACTGGCCTTGTGTCACTAGTTCTATAGTGCTGTTCTGTCCCGGTCTCTCCCATGTCTCTCTCCATTCCTATCTCTGTTCTCTAAGCTTCTTTTCTGTTTCAACACTGCGTTGCCTGCAGTGGCTCCTCCAGACAGACTCCCCTCACGCCGTCTGCTCTGCCCTCCAATTAGCCCGAGCCAAACCAGGCCAGCATGGTTCAAAGAGCCAGCAGCAGCTGCACGAGATGCCTGGCTGCCTTTTCTCAGTGAGTGACAGGCACGTCGCAATGAGCCGAAGATGAAAACACACGGAGGCGTGTGACAGGAAAAGGGTGAACAGAGATGCACAGAGGTAAAGAGGAGATAAGCGATGCGTTCAGTGAAATAGAGAGAGCTTTAGATTCCATGCATTTTTCATAGGACGAGAAGAAACTCTCTGTGTGAATGTTTATCCCCTCTAAATGATGTAACTGCATATGTGTACATCCCATGTTTATGCATTATATGCATGACTGAGCATACACACACATGCACACCAACATATGTCCTACGGTCTATAAATGTGCACGTGTGCACGCATTGCACAGATGCACATTTATAATGACATGTTTACAAAGAAATAGGAAACAATATTCTCTGAGGTCAAATGTGAAGAGGAGTGACCCCATCTACCACTGTTCTTTCTCAGTAACAGTTCAGAAACCAGCTCTCAGTTTGGCGAGCGTCAGAGCACAGACTTTTATTTCTCAGCAAGGAATGTTAAACGGGGTAGTAAGAAGACAACCCAGGGGGCAAATGGTATGGCTGACTCTGCCATTATCGGAAATGTCTGCTGATGCCAAGAGTGTACTCTGCCTCATGAGCACAGTTCATCAATCTGAAACCACAGACGCAGCTTAAAAGTAAATTTCCAACATCCAAATTATACCGGAGCCTCGATAAACACATATTCAAGATGCTTCAAACAAGACAATACAAGAAACTGCCTGTTTTTCCCTTTAAAGAGCTACCAGGGTAGTTCTACCGCAATTTTTCTGCCCGTCATTCTTGGACAGTGGTCAGATGGCAGAGGTATTCAGAGGAAGTCTATGTAATTGGTAACAGGCCTTCGTTTAAAAACTACAATTGTTGTGGCACAAAAGAAAAGCAAAAAGACCCAGCAATGTTTTCTCTCATGAAGCAGGATAAGATATGTGGGAGGACAAGGAAACATGTCCACCGCAGAGCCAAGTGCTCATATCATGTTTCTTTTGGGTTCAAACTTATTTTTCTGGGCAAAAAAGAAACTGATTAAACGGCACGTAGGATAGATCCTAATGTAGGGCACTCTAAGTCTGTCTAATCTAAACATACATTTATACATATATATATATATATATATATACATACATATATATATATATATATATATATATATATATATATATATATATATATACATATATATATATATATATATATACATATATATATATATATATATATGTATATATATACACACATGGAAATCTGCCTACTTTACTGTATTAATCTCTGTGTCAGGCTGAAACAGTAGCCCCAAACACGTCTCATCTCTTTCGTGCACACAACTCTCTTCAGTGGTAAGGAAGACACCACTTCCTGCCAGATGTTTGCTTCTTTGTTTTTGAAATTAAAGAGCATGTTCATGTATTCCTGTTTCAGACGTGTGTGTGTGTGTGTGTGTGGATACTGACACTGACGGACAAGGGCACTAGTACGAGACTTAAAATGGGGAGTGGTTTGGGTGTTGCTGACCTGAGCAGCTGTAACAAAGCTGACACAAACAAGTGTTAGCATGTCGACTACACACTGGAGTCCACTGTGCAGCTTTACATGAACCGGACACACACACACACACATACACACACACACACTCACCACAACAGCAGCTGCGGTGACATGAGCGGATGATGAGGGGGTCTGTCAAACACTGGGACACACACACACATCATCCCCCACTCACACAGAGAAGACTCAAGTGGACAACTGTTGAGTTACCCGTGCACAGAAATATGAAACATCAGTGGATGGAGCATCACTGAGATACGGGGTCAAATGATGAGAGCACAAGTGTGTTTACAGTTGGTCCACAGAAGTGTTTTGTGTGCCTCTATCTACATGTGTACAATACACGCACGGGCCAGATGCCTCTATCAAGCCCAACTGCTCTGAGCGCTGGTGTTTGCCTTTTGGCATCTGCTGCAGTGCGTCCTCCTTGACCCCTCGGTGCACACAAGGACACATGACTCGTCACAGTTAAACTGGAGAGATTACAGGGCCAGCTGGAGGAAAATGGAATCTAATCACTGGCAAAGCAGCAGGAGAAATGTTGCTTTTTATCACTGGTGAAGTGTCACCGAAGCAAACGTCACGTAAGTGAAGCAAGCGGCCTCCACCTGGTTATTTAACATAACAAGAGACATGTGCTCTGCCACGACACTGTGTCTGCGAAGCCTGACATTGCTGCACACACACGCATGACATTAACTTAGCACTCTTTACACCAAGGACAATCTACTTTTTTTTTTCAGTATATTCACGTTAGTGTCTGACCACAGTCATGTTACACTTCACAAGATAGAACAATAATCAAATCCAGACTGCTGGTATCCAAATTCAGCAAAACAATATGCTGTTAATGGTGAATACTCAAATCTACCACTATCACTTAATATCCAAGATGCGTCACTCTCTACACCCTCACTGTCGTTTGAATATCTCTCTCTACCTCTCTCCAGTTTGAGAACTTTAGGGTCCAATTCAATTACTTTGTGTAATCCGACTCTTCTATTGATACTTTAGCGCTGCTGAGGACAGAATGAGTTCCACATGTGGTCATTGGAGAGAGAGAGAGACATGAAAAGGACGAGCTGGAAAGAGGACATAGCTAAAGATCTGTGGAAAGACAATAGGTCAAGGGAAAAATTCCCAAAAGGCCTGAATCATCTGAGGCTGTGGGAGAAACGGGTAAACAAAAAGTGCGGCACTTAGTCAGAGGAATTAGCGTCTCTTTGATATGTTATCTCACCAGTGGCCTGTGGGAGGAATGAAGTATATGCAACAGTGCACCCTGGAGTCTGGGATCCTCTTCTTTCTGTTGATGTGGATTTCCTCCTGCAGGTAGGCTTCATACTGATCATTGATGAACTTCATTATGGGCTGCCAGCTGACGAAGGAAACAGTAAACACATGAGAGCGTGCAGCCTCGTTTTAGGCCACCAAACATACTGCAAACCTATGGTTTCTCAATATAGAGCAGTCACTACACAAGCATAGTAATGGATATAGTATATAATTGCTGTTACTAAAAAAAGTAAAGAAATTTAAACATTATTTGTCAGACGAGATAAAAGTCCGATATTAGTCCCACCATGGTGAAATTTACAGTGTCACAGCAGCAATGGCAATAAAGATAACGGTAATAAATAATAAACATTCATTTTGGTTCCACACAGTAAAATGCAAAAACAGACAACACAAAATAGAAATAATTATCCCTTGGATGAAAATATGGATTTCTTGAAAACATGTTATGTTAAGTTCACCACAAAACAATATATATTTTAGATATTTGAATGCAGAAAGGTTACATATTATATCTTTAAGATGTGGATATCTCTACGTTACAGTTTTATATTGCATTAAATGAGGTAAATGAGTTTTTTGTTAAGCCTGTAAAATTGTGATTTATTAAAAGTTTTTATTTTAAAAGGTTAAGATAAAGAAAATACTAACTTTAGTAACAGCTACTGAGAACGTGAGATTTAAGATGAAGAAGTTAACATAGTCCTTCACTCACCAGTTTTCATTGTTGATCTGATCTCCAAAACCTGGAGTGTCGATAACAGTCAGCTTCATCCTCACTCCCTTCTCCTCAATGTCTGGATGAAGAAAATGCAAACATACATAGAAAGATGACAAATCACACACGTGCTACATTATTGATACAAATTAAAGACGCAGGCTAAATGTTGTGAATTGGCCTACCGTGACTGATGGACTTGATCTCGATGGTCTTGGGGATCCTCTCCTCTGGGTTTGGCTGAACAGATTTCCTGCTCACCTTGGATTTGAACAGGGTGTTCATCAGAGTGGACTTCCCCAGACCACTTTGCCCTGATCAGGAAGACACACACACACACAGGAATTAGAGAAACTGAGATCTTACTCATTCGCGGTTTTAACCCGAGACAGTCACAAGGACAAAGTCTAATGCAGTTAAAACACAAATGTTTCTTTGAGGGTTCTGAAGGCAGAAAAAGGAGAAAATATGCACAAGACAGTATTCATTTCATTAACGTGTGCTTGCATGGATGCATCACATGTTAATGGACAGCTGCAGGGTCAGATTAACAAGCTGTGGAGGTCAAAGGGACAGACATATCATATAGACCCCCCCCACAAACACACTCTCTCTCTGTGTAGGGTCTACAGTACAATATTCAACCATCTCATAACCAGTTCTACCCTGCTAACCCTGCACAGGACTCAAGCTGCCCCCCCCCCCCCCATTGGCGGGTTATTTAAGCTGCAACGCTTCCCCATCTCTCCCTCTGCTCATTAGTGCTACTGCTGCTCTGTGCTGCTGTTGCTGCTCATGCATTTAGCCCAAGCATCACCCCAGTATCCACCTGCAGGCTCCAGATGTGTTTCAGATGCTTTCCTCTGCACTCCCAGATATGTCGATATGTCAATGTAACATTATCTGGAGGGAGCGATTAAGTTGGAGCCTGAACGCAAAAAAAACATGTTTAACCATTTGTAATCTGATTCGATAAACACGTCGTGAAATTATGTATTGTCTGACTGAAGTACTATTTATACACAACTCCAATAGTGATTTCACATGACCTCCTTACACAACACACAAACACAGTCCATTTGTGTGTCAGATGTCAAATATTCAAATACAGCAGACTTCTATTTGAAATGAAACATACAAGAAGGTTGCAGGTTGTATGGTTTAGAAATTTCTGTTTAGTTCATACACTTGCGAAATACGAAATTATTTGTGATTCACAACACACACTCCCTCTGTTCACAGCCCCACGGGGCATCTACAGTGGTGTGGGTGTGTGTGTGTGTGTGTGTGTGTGTGTGTGTGTGTGTGTGTGTGTGTGTGTGTGTGTGTGTGTGTGTGTGTGTGTGTGTGGAGTTTTTGCCAAGTTTCCAGGCTCTCTGCAACATTCCAGGCCTTTTTCTAACCACTCACTGTGTGTGTGTGACATACACTCGCACACGCTCACTCTGTGTGTGTATTGTCTATGTGTTGTCTGCTCAGTGCCATGCATGTACACACACACACACACACTGAGACACCCTGACTGTCCTTCCTGTGTGCAGCAAATCAGAAGGTCAGCTGGCTGAGGGCAGCGATTAGGCAAATACATCTCAAATAGTCTGAGGCTGCAGCTGCACTAACATGTGTTCTGTTTTGAGGGGTTCCACTCATTTTGGACTGGTATTTTATTTCATTTCTTGCAGCACTAACTCAGAGAACACTGACAAGGCAGGACTAAAAAAAAACAACAACAACTTTCTACTTAGCCTGATTATATTTATTTGACTTCTTGAAGTGGCCGCTAAGTGTAGCAGTAACAAACATTATTTTGTCATATTCAATTTACATAAATATCAGACTAACTGAATAACATGCAATGTTATTGATGATTTTGGACATTTGAATTTATAATGATAAATATAACGTTAGAACTGTTCGAACTATACTATCAAATTGCAATACTTGTAGAATTGTGCTTTGAAATCCAATTGGTAAGTAGTGTGGTTCATTCAAATCGTGACAAAAGCACATCATCCCAGGTCTACTCACAACTCAATCAGCCAACATAAACTACCTTGAAACAAAAGTTTAAGTTCAACCCTGTGTTATTTTAGAATTCTCTATCTTCTTAACCCTTGACCTCCTTTAAATAATCACACTTTTACAAGAGCTTGGACTTGAATAAAACCAATAAACATTTACAGTAACAGGATATGTAAAAACAGATTGGTAGCTTTTTCTTATAATTTCATGAACTAAGTAGAAAGGGCAGGTTAGTACTGGTTTATATAATTTAGAAATCTGACTCCACTGAGGTGTTAGACAAGTATCTGCGAATGCCTGGAGAACTTGACATGTTGCTAATCAACTAAAGATCAAAGTTCCCTCTCGCAATCAACATTTTATTCATGCCGATTTAATCTCATCTTTCATCTCCTCCATTGTAAACATTTGTGCAAAAAATGTCATGTTCTATATCCTCTGATGACACAATTGTTTTGTCCTTGATAAGATTTTCTATCCAGTTTGGCTCTAAAAGTGATTTTAGATCCTGTTTGGCATCAACGACCACTGAAATACTGTAGTCTTTTAAAAGAAGAAGCAGCGGTCACAGGCCTTCTTCCAACTTTAAAGTCGTGTTCTCCTCTTCCATCTTAAGGGCCTGAAACAATAGAGGATGGTTTCTGCCATCCTCTATTGTTGCCTATTGTATTCACCTCTCCACATCTCTCGGTTTTTTCTCCCTCTGATCCAGCTCCTTCTGTGCTGGCATTTTTGCACAGCTTTTCTTTCCTCTCTGTCCTTAGTCTTGACTCGGTTTTCTGAATCAAGAGTCAAGATCTTGGTCTTTTCTTGGTATCGATTAACTTTGATATATTATGTGACACCATGGGAATGTACCACGGCCTGTTCTGAGCTATTGCTTAATCGTATTGGCAGGTGTTTTCAGGCCCTGCAGGGCAGAGTTTTGTGCAGAGAGCAACACGGCATGTCAGCACATCTCAAATATGGATATTATTCCACAGTATAGATGTTTAGCTGTCACAGCGTATGAGGTGCGAGACTCGGGCGTGTTCACAGTTGTGGCTTTAAGCAGCAAATGTGAAATACGTGCTCTGTAAGAAAGAGTTTTAGTGAGAGAGTGAACGACATGACTGCCTTTAACCTTTCTCAGTTTTCATGATTGTGCACACTGACATGTGTCTACTTGTGCTGCTCTGACAGTGTGGTCCACTGGATGTGTAAGTACTAATATAAGATGACTGTGTCGTCTCCACTTTGTCCTTCTGTTCACTAATAATTAAAAAAAAAAAAAGGAGGTAAAAGGATGATTATTCCTCTTTCTCAGCCTCCTTTTATTCACTAAAGTATGTATGCGTTTATCACAACACGGACACAAAGGAAAGAGCTATTTTCAGATGGCACCACACTGGCTGAGCCCATGTGTTTGACATCCTGACGAGAATGTGTGTTTCTGTGTAAGTTCAGTGCCAACTCTTGAGTGAACGTACAGTCTTACTCTGTCTGTGCTACTTGCTTTGTTCTACATTTCGTTGTTGCGGCCTAAAATTGAAAACGTTTCTAATGGCTCCCGTCTGATCTTTTTTCCTCTGAATTCAGTACCGACTCGACTGCTGTAAACATAAGACATTTGGAAACAATTACAGCTGCAAGTCATCATGGATACACAGCCGTGTCAGTTGAGATTGCAGCAATGACGCGTAATCGTCCTCTGTGTCGGGGCTGTGTCTACATAGCGTGGCTTTTTCATTCATATTAGAGCAGTAAGGTGATATTCTCTGCTCTAAGAATAATACATTTGTACGTGCTTAATTTAGACACCTACGTCTCTATACAGAACCCACTCTTGGAAACTACAGCAATATTTTGGGCAGTGGTTTTCAAACCATCCAGCCTTTAAACCCACTTTTATCCCGAGTCATTAAGAAATAATAAAAACATACAATAAGGAGAGAAAAGTGCCATAAGTTAACTTTGTCTTCATAAGCCAAGTGCCTCATTTCTAAATGGCATTTTATTTTTGACGGCTTCATGCTTTCACATGCCAGCACACAACACGCTGTGGTTTTGGCTCTCTCTGTTGTCATTAGTGTAAGAAAACACATATTTAAAGTAGTAGGCGTTGTGTTTTTGCTTTGCCATGTTTACAAACGCATGAATGTGCATGGACTCCCGAGGTGACAGACACGGTTTTGTTTTTCACGCACACATCTGCGACCCACTTAGTTTAGCCCAGTTATGAACCTTTGGGTCACAACTCACCAAATTAGATTTCGGTTGTGGTAAAGTTCATGAATATGAAATCACTTGGATTCGGTAAAGGACAAATTCTTTATGGTTGTGGTTGAATACAAAAATGAGTTGACACCAATTTAATAACTTTAAATAATTATTAAGATAAAAAACAAACAACGGTAGTTGTTGTAGTTGCTACTGGCCCAGTCCCAGTGTGTTGCACGCTGGTTTTTATTGGCTTCCACTCTGATCAGCATTAGTGGGAACCAAAGACATGGGTGATCATGCTCATTTCTTCTTCTGCTGCTTATTTTTTGGCAGCAATGCGTCACTTCCAGTTCAATGCTGGCATGTGTGTTCATTTCCTGGCCCCTATAACAGCCATTAGCCATTAATGTGTGTAGCAAACCTTGCTCAGTGCTCTGTATTTTTTTCTTTCTTTCTTTTTTCAAATCAGTCCGATCATTTAAACAATTTATTAAAACAGAGACTGAATTAAAAGATGCAAAACAGTAATGCAATGGGAATCCTTTTTGTTTAGCTGCTTCACCTGGGTTAAACATCCAGGGTTTAGCTGCTAATGTCAGTGTGAAAAAGGAAGAGAAGAAGTGTTGTTTTTTTTTCCATTGTTCCAAGGTTTCGGGCAGCCTTTTATGTTTTGATTATTGACTCTTTTATTGAACGGCGTTGATGCCACACTCACCCACAACCATGACGTTAAACTCGAAACCCTGCTTCATGGCCTTCCTCCTCATCTGCTCCAGGATGGCATCAATGCCCACGTAGCTGAAGTCACTGCCATGGGTCTTCTCCCCCTTAACCTGAGGAGTGGGGAGGTGGGGCTTGCTGGACTCCGACATGTTGCTGTGACTCAGGCTGACCTCTGACCCTGAGGGACACAGACAAAAAAAAGAAGAGTTGAGTCTACAACTTAAGAAAGTTGGCAATGAACCGACACCAAGTTCAGAGTGATATAGGGTAAGATACCCGTCTAAGCAAGTTGGTTTCCTGTGTGAAACAGGATATACCAGACCCAACATTTACATATGCACAGTCATTTTCATACAAGACATTACTGAAAGCACTAAAAGCACTAAAAGCTCACCATGTGCCAAATCATTTCATTATCTGCCAAAATAACAGGGAGGCCCACACACACATCTCCTTAATGTAACACCAACTCCAAACTTCCACCACTTCCTCAACTATGAATGAGAAAGATCAATAAATCAAACTGGTGGAAACGCAGCTTTAACTTGGACCAGCAATGACGCTGTGTTAGCAACACCAGCAACTGTTCTGAAGCAACTGAGGAGTTGAAGAAGAAAACGCTGCAACTGTAGAACAGAAATGAATCTCCCCATTGTCAAACACTTCAACCACCTACAAATCCCGGCTTACCTCACTTGAAGGTAAATCAATTGGTAGAAGATCGAGGGTGCGTGCCAAAGCACAAGCAGACCAAAAACCTCTGCCAAGTGTGCGAGTGTGTGCTTGCAGGAGCATCAGCAGCAGACGACTCGCACACTTGAAGTGGGAGGAGACAGCGTTTCCTGTGCTGTGACAGAAACCTGTGGTAGAGTCTGTGTGAGGTTTTCACTCAAAGAAACTACAAAACCACAGACAAGCAGGTTACATCGGAAACTGGAGGAACACTGTCATCCTGACTACAGTGTGTCCTTCTCTGTCAGAGACTTGAATAAAGACAGCTACAGTGTAACCAGGAGGTTCATGTTCTGTTTTGGGTGGATTCTTTTTCTCGTTTAAAATACCAACATCTATCAGGTTTTGGTGAAGAACATAGAGGCCTTTGTGCGTTTGATATGTGTGCCTGATATGGCAACAACCACAGCCTGCCTGTGACATGTTTTTGCAACATTATGTGTGTCGGGGGAATTGAATATAAATGAAGGCCACATGACATGAGGAACATTTTCTGACATTTAGAATTAAGCCTTCCTGAGCATCACTCATGACAGCAGGAGGCTGTTAAAGACATATAATCTGGTAAAAAGAACTTCTGTCACCTGTTCACTCACACACAGAAATTAAATGTAATCTTACCCTCCTTCACATACTTGCACATCATTAAAAAAAGAAAGCTTACTCCATAGTAGCAGTGATTAGTGTGCCAAAATATCTCTGAACACTTTCCCCTCTCCCACAAAAGAAAATAAAGAGCTCCAATCTTGGACTTTGAGTATGAAGAAGGACTGCACCACACCTTTAGCAGTCTCAACTGTATCCGTCAGTCTCTCCAACTTTCACATCCCACACAGCATGATGAACTGTGCCGTGGAAGCACATGTGGCTTGGATAAAACTCAGCAAATACATTACTAAATGCTTGGAAACAAATGGGAAATGGGTCTCCCTATGTACCCATTAACAGTCAGTAAATTTACATTATAAAAGGTTATGCTTTTGGAAAAATATTTCCACACCCAAATGCAGCAATGTTCCTGCTTTTCATGCTCAGACATTAGTTTTTATCAGTATAACACCAGCCCTAACATTCAGATGATTTGATGATTTGGCTGTGTTGATGTCCACGGGGGAACCTGTCACAGTAACACTGGGTCTTGGAAGTGAAACAATAATCCTCAGGTTTTTGGATCAATTCATCTTTAGCCTGTGAGATGTGTTAGTCACAAAGGGCAGCCCGTCGCCAAGAGGAAAGGAATTGGGCTTGTTACTAGACGGTTACCAGTTCAAATCCCAGGGCCGGTGAAGGGCTGTTCACTACAGGTGTGTAATAAGGATGGGTTAAATGCAGAGGTCAATTACTGTGTGTGCAAAACTCATAGAACTCATTCGAATGAAATGTGAGTCTGATGACATCAGTAAGCTCTCGAATGGCAGAATGAGAACGAGCTCTAATGACATACTCCAGGTCTGCAGCCAAACTGCTCTCTGGGCACCATGACCACGGCACCCTCCTCGGCCATCTGCTGGCTCCCGAGGCCACACTCCAAGAATAGACAAAGAGTCACACAGTGGCAGAGATAAACACACAGTAACACGGTAACAAAACCAAGCTAATGTGAGATATGAAGTGAGCGGAAAAGGGAAGGACAAACGGCAGCACCAGAGAAAGCGTCAGCGTGTTACCCAGCCTAAAAAAATACCAACCTGTTGTTTTGAAATTCACTTCTCCTTCTCATTGCTTTCAATCTCACAACACTTTTTTTTCCTTTTTTTTTTTTAATTATCCTTTATCTACATCAGTAACAGCTTTGCCATTTATAGAACATCCACAAAAGCCTGTAAAGTGTCCCTCCATAAACCAATTCGGCACTCATGGGTTACGACGTATCACAAAGAAAAGCATCAATAGCCTTTGCCACGACAAACATGACTTCATCTCTGGATGAGAAGCCTTTATTTCTAGTGAACAGAGAGACATACAGTATGACTCAGATCACCACTCCATGGCCTCGGACGTTAAATCCAAAATACTCTTAAATGAGACAGCTCCAACGGATATATCAAAATAGGACAATGTCTCGGAACATGTGAGACGTCAGTGAAATATGAGATTTATCTAACTGGGGCCAACAGAGCCAAAGGGAGCCAGTGGGGAAGAATAGTTCATACAAATGGAAAAACATGGGGAAACTGACCTGATGTGCAAAGTGCCAAACAGGTGCTTCAGAGACAGTTGCTGACATTTTAGTGAGAAAGCATGTCAAAGATACAGCACTTGGCCTTTCTTTTATCTCCTTTCATCAGCAGAAAATCCCCACATGAAGGCTTTATGAAATTGGTAACAGATGTTATGGGAAGCTTTTTGCCACATGACACTTAGGGATTAGCTGGTTTAACGGCGTTGTTTAATGAATGGAGATGAGTTCAGGCCTTTTATTTGCATGATTGGATAGATCCCATCAAAGAGAGGACTCTCGCACTTCATCTTCAAACGAGGGCACTCAAAGTTGAATGGGCACTGTTGCAGGTTTAATTACTTGCATTTTAATGTGAATCCTTCACTGTTTAAAAAAAAAATGGTATTCTGCACAGTTTTTCTTGGTCTGCATAATAATACGATATCCTATGACAAATAACTGGCAAAACACAATGGGGTTTTTTTGTGTTTGGTTTCCTGTTCATCGCAAACAGTATCACAGCACACAAAACCACAGTGTGTATTTCCGCACTAGAAATGTCAGTAGTGTGAAGGGACACTAATAAGCGCACCAATTTAAAAAACATGCGCGTTAGTTTGGTCGTCACATGGGGAGGAATACCGAGTCTGTAAAACCAGTTAAAATACAGCGCTGTATGTTTTCTCTGGCTGTTGTCATAATCACATCATCAGAGTTATCACAGTTTCAGTTTGGAGCGAATCAAACCCTCCTGCAAAGTGAGGAGAGTGAAAGATTTACCAAGCAAAGGGGAATCATAAAGCATTGTTGCCTCACAGCAAGGTCACCGGTTTGAATCCTGGTCCGACCTGGCGCCTGTCTACATGGAGTCGGCATGTCCTCCCCGTGTGCTTAGGTTCTCTCTGGGTATGTGAGCTTCCTCCCACAGTCCAAAAATGAGCAGATTAGGTTCACTGGACAGTCTAAATTGACAGTAGGTGTGAGTGTGAGAGTGGATGGTTGTTCGTCTCTGTATGTTGCCCCTGTGATGGAGTGGTGACATGTCCAGGGGTGTACCCTGTACTTCATGTAGTTTCCTACAGGTCATTTTCACCCGTGTATCTTATATGTTTCGTTTAGTACCAGTGCACAGGAAACTCAAATTAATCTTCTCCCTTTAGGGATCACCACAGCAGGTCATCTGCCTCACATGTCATAGGTCATATGTCCTCCTTCACATCATCCATGATTGTTCTCTGCAAATGACCAAACCATCTCAACCTTGCCTTGCTTCCTTTATTTTCCAAACCATTCAACTGGAGCTGTCCCTCACATATGCTCATCTCTAAATCCTGTGCATCCTGGTCACCCCCAACAAAAATCACAGCTCAATTCAGCTCTGCATGCTGTCTTTTAGATAGTGCCACTGTCTTCAAACCATACATCATAGCAGGTCTACCGTCTTATAGACCTTCCCTTTTACTTTTGCTGCTCTCCTTCTGTAAAACATCACCATTGACACTCATCTCCACACCCAGCCTGCACTCTCCTTGCCCTCACTTGTGCACATACCATTGCTTTGGATGGTTGACCCCAGGTATTTAAACTTATCGACTTTCACTACCTACTACATTGCACCACCTGTCTCACTGTCATTGACACACAAACACAGGTATTCCACCTTGCTATTCTGCCCCTCCTACTAATTTGTATTCCTCTTCTAACCAGTGCAGACCTCCACCTCTGCAGGCTCTCTTCTACATGTCCCCTACACTCACTACAGATAACAATATCATCTGCAAACAACATAGTCCAAGGAGACTCTTACCGGTCAACCTGTGCATCACCATTGCAAACAAGAACGGGCTCAGAGCGGAACCCTGATGGACTCCCACCTCCTCCTTGAACCCACCCATCACTCCAACTCCACACCTCACCACTGTCTGGCTCAATGTCATGCACCACCCTCACATACTTCTCTGCCACTCCCGACTTCCTCATACAATTCCACAGTTTCTCTCTTGGCACCCGATCAAAAACTCCTTATGGTCTTTTCTAGATTTTTAAGGTACGGTCAAATAAATGAATGTGGGTTAATAGCAGTCATTACAAAAAGAAAAATCAGTCAATTACATTATTTGGCTGTGCAACATATGTACAAATGTATTTCTGTTGATCCTGAAGGGAAGCAAAGCTCTGTGGAGACCAGAAAATCCTCTCAGGCAGCATTCCTGTCTGGCCTCAAACACACAAGCAAGTCACGCATGGTGGTAATATTTCAAAGCAAGATGTAAACAATTAGCTGACATTTATCAATACCCAGAGTTTTGCTGTGACACAGAATCTCCTTCCCACTCGAGATGCTCATATAACTCAGCACTCCCCTTTCAGTGCCTTCATTAAAATCCCACCAGGATCATCACATCCATCCCTACATTTAATATTCACTGAGTGAAACTTGAACTACTTGCCAATGCCAGAAACAAAGCTGTCATTGTATTCTCAAGAAGCCTCCTAAAAGCCAGAGACATTCAGTTTCCATCAATCCACACGTACCACATCCTGACACAGAAAGTAAGTTATTGTTTGACTAAGATGAAATATTAGTACAGTGGATATGCTGCAGAAAGTGAAAGAAAACAGGCAGCAAAAGAAAAAAAAGAAAGGAAAATGGTAAAAAAAAAAAATGACTTACATGCACAACTTATAATTAAGTTTGATGAGCCAAACTGTTAAAATAGTGAAGTTGAAGACTGACGATGATGTGGAAGGATTTTATAATGGACCATACCAAGTTTTTTTCGCCATAGTGTTTTAAAATGCAGCTGTTGTCATGCAGTTGTGGGGGAATTAAGACCTCCTTACGTAATTAAAAAGATATTTTCCCATGTTCTCTACAGCAGACACATTTCATTTAACTCAAAATATTTTTTCCTGATGTACCAAAACATCAGGAATCAGATTGAGAGATTCAGGCGTGCAAATTGATTAGGCAAAAGAAATCACAAACTGTCCCGAGGACAAGAAATGTCTCTTATTCTCCTTTGATTCCTTTGAAATGTTTCTTAGTCAGGTGGTTCATGAGGTTATTTATGATAAATTAAACCTTTTTAACCTCGGGCAAAAAACATCTCCTTTGATTCAACACTATATCATCTATTTAATTTCAACCATATAGTGGTTTAATTTCCCCCTATATAGCTATAGTTTTATCTATGTGTGTGTGTGTGTGTGTGTGTGTGTGTGAGAGAGAGAGTGAGAGAGAGGGAGGATATCCTGGACAAATGGGAGGTCACTGAAAGTCAAATGCAGTACTTGGTTTTGTTCCCACCCCCTGCCTTGAGTCTGGAGAAGCACATGCTCCAAAGCTACCCAGTCACTCCTCAGTGGTTTGAGATTTGGGAAGAAAGAAAGGACCATGTCTGTTCTTCCAATCACGCACTTTAACTCACCCAGTTAGTGACAGCTTTTAAACACTGCATGCTATTTGAAACAACATTTTCAACATGGTTCCCATGAGGTGAACTTCTGATTCTCAGTTCGGGTGGGTTTCCCCCCCCCCCCCCCCCTCGTCTACATGTGTGTCCATTTACTTTAAACCGTCCTCTATTTTTCTCTCTCTCTTTTGCAGATGATATTTCCACAAGCCCTTTTGTGGCTTCCTACAAAGAGGAAGCGATCCTAATGTTGTATGCCTGCTGCCGTCTCTACAATATAACTGAAGAGTCCAGAAAGAAGAGGCCAGCCAGCTCTCGGGTTGAATGACAGTCGTGCACAAGTTATGCACAATTTAACAGTATCTAAAATTTAATGGGCGAGCGTGCAGTCGCTTATGAGTACAGTCAGGTAAAGAATGGGCTTTTATAAAGTCCCCATTGAGAAATAGACTGTCTCAACGTATCAGTATCTACTTTAATTTTTAAATTAAACGCCTCACTTCCATTTCCAGTCATGAGTGAAGGCAATAATTCCCTTAGTGGAAACACACAGAGGATAGCTCCCACCTGTAACAATGAGTTTCTCAATCTGTTATATAGATTATTATATGCATTTAACTCACTGTAAAAAAAAAACCTATAGAAGCAGTAAACAGAATTACGTAAACAATATAATTTACTATCTTATTTAAATGTTTTCTAAGAATCGTTTATTGTTTTATTGCTGTATGCTTTTATGGTTGGGTATATTGTTATTTATAGGCAATGTTAATCCAGTGTACGATACGGGATACTTGAATTTCCCCAAAGGGATGAATGAAGTGTGTCTAATCTAATCTAATCTAATCTACCAGGCTATGAGGCATAACTGCTAATATTGAAGCAGCGACTACACTCATTTCCTGTACTACCATTATATTACCATTATCTGGCCTGGCACTGGACCAAATACTTGGTTTAAAAGTATTTCTGAAAATGTTTTTTTTTTTGCCGTTTCTGTCTGCTGCAGCTGATTTCATTCTCAGGTTTAAGCATGTTTTAGAAGCAGCACAGGTCAACAGCTTAATGCTTTGCCGTGTTTGAAGTCGATAATATTACGTTGACAGACTGCGGACGACAGAAGGGAGCTGGGAGGAAGAGAGGGTTCTCACTGGGATGTCATGTACATTATATCCAACCCACCACCTACACCCCCCCCCCCCCCCCCCCACTACTTAGGAAACAAAGGAATGCGCTGATTAAAAATCCTGACATGTTTCACCATCATAATAACTCCCTGTCGTGTGAGGCGGTATTATTGGTGAGGCCGATGATGACAGCTACGGATGACACAAACAGACGTTGGCACTTAAGAAGACAGGTCGGAGGAATTCTGCACTTCATCTTTCAGTCCCGTCACTCGCGTTGACCCACTGAGAATGTGACCCCCTGGCCTTACGAGGCGCAGAGCAGATGGCCCTGCTCTGCGTCGAAACGGAGGGAAGATGATAACCTGTCCCTTAACACATTAAAAAGACACAAAAGAGGGAGAATATAGCGGAGGGAGGGAAAGAGAGAGCGGTGCGTAGCGGGACATTGTGAAAAAAGGAGGGCAGATGATATGTACAATAACAGCGAACGCGCTGAAGAACACAGCAAGAGTGAGCATGTTTTGGACGGAACAGCTGTAATCAGAGACTGAGAAAATGAGAAGTGAAGTGAAGGCCAGCACAGCAGCGGGGAAGCCATCGTGGTGCCGAGTGCAATTGTGAGAGCCAACTGTACTGGGTAGCTCTAATCAGTGGAAGCTAACTGACATCAGCTGCAACTCTAAACCTAAACATTTCTGAGAAATATGGAGGGGGAACTGGGAGGTTCCAGCCACAAACCCACCCGCCGCAGCTGCATTAGGAGGAACTGGTACAGGGCAATAGCCAAACAGAGCCTATGATGCTGTAAATCACACAACCACCAAGTATGAGCTGGGAAAAGGAGCTGGCTGGTTTAAATATCTTAACAATAATGTTGTGTTTAATGAGAGGAAATGAGAGCTGACGTGTGCACATGTGCATGCGTCGAACAGTTTGTAGATGTTTGAAAATGTACTTGATGCAGGTCATCTCTTCAGATGATATCGATACATAAAGCCTTTCCAAACTGTGTCAAGAGAAAAAGAGTTAGTGGTCGAAACTGCCGGTTAGTATTTGAGCAAAAAAGAAAGAAATAATTTGCATCTATAATCAATTTGCTCTGTATAATAATGGTTAAGAAACTTTGTTCCGTGAAATAAAATCTCATGTGGAAGCTGCCGTAACTGTCCGCTCCGACAGAACATGACATGTCTGACTTCCCACTGTGGGTATGGCATTTTTATTTTTTTTTACTGCTCATGACAAAACCACTAACAAAAACATAACTTCACTTTTCACTTTTGATGCAACTTAGACCGAGTCCGTCTGAGATTTCACTGTACACACATGGATACAATTAGCCGGAGAGCTAGGAAGACATCCTGAAATGTGGGAAAGAATATTTAAGACAAACTGCCCGATTGTTTACTGTAAAACCAGTTTACGCCTTTTTCTCCTCTCAGCTCTGTTGCCTTTGGGGCAAATTCTTCGGTCAGGAAAACATGGTGCAGATGTAAAGTGTCCGACGTGATGGGGAAAGACAAGTTATGTCTCTACAGGGGGAGACTGACCTTTGGAGAGCCAGGTCATAAATCTTTGCCTGCCCCTACAGCACAATGCAGAGTGTGCAGACAACTGTATCCCTGACAGTAACAGTGACACGACACCAGGCTTTTAATTACAAAATGTTTGCAGGAATTGATTTTCATTCATTTCATGAAGCAGAGTGTAATAATGCCTGATGTAAATCTAGTACTAGGAATCAGTGGCATTGTCCAATAGGTTTATAGGACACTGACATAGAAACCGTATGACAGCTGCAGGAGAATAAATTTGATAATGCTTTTGTACTGTGATTGTACAATGACTTGAGGGCAGCAGCACCCAGCTGCAGTTCATTCATACAGCATTGTCAGTCTGAAAGGTCAAATGCATCACTTTTCCTGTCAGCATTAGTGTAACTGCTGCAAGACAAGTAAACTGGAACATGTGAGAAAACACCTCTACGTGACTAGAGCTGGAAAACACTGCCAATTGTCTGCTTGTCTTGACCAAAATAAGAACAAAGCAGCATATCAACGACAAAGTATGGATAACTTCGTTTTCTGGTTGCTAGTAAATGACGTTTCTGGCCTGTGGGGAACCAAAATGAACTGAACTATGTCATTTAAACTCAGAAAGGATCCACTGTTCATCTCTTCAGCTCGACGTGAACAAAGCTGCCTCAGAAAGGAGGCAGAAAGAGGTTGTCAAAATTGAATCATGTCAAAAACAGGTTGGGTGTATTCATGCACGGCTTATCCACTGCACTGGTTCAAAGTGAGACAGGAAACTGCCTGATGTGACAGGATCTCAGGCCAAGTGAGAAATCATGACTGGAGACGACCCTGAAGAAGTGGGAACTGCAGGAGCATTCGGGGGGCGATCCTGATTGGTCAAGACTCTGCCCCATTATGGCGGATTGATTATCCATGCATGCTCCAGAGCTGAAGACACAATGGAGGGGAAGAGAAAAGAGGGTGTGTGTGTGTGAGGTAGGCAGGGGGGAGGGGGGGTGGGGTTGTTCGAGTCATAGAGCTGACCCCCCAAACTCTCCTCAGGCCAAACAATGGGACTGGGTGGTTATAAAGGAGATCAGGAAAAAAGCACAAGGCCCGTGAGCTAAATGACAAGTTTTTGTACAGATCTCAACACTTTCCACCGCTCAGCCTCAACACTTCACTGTCTACACAGCAAACACCAGACACCTGGGACACTAACTTTGACACCGGCAGCCTCAAATCACTACTCCACTCTCTGCCTCTCTCCTCCACAAGCTCACACATTCAGCCCCTCTCTCTCTCTCTCTCTGTAAAACCCCATCACAGACGCAGCTCTTTCATAGCCCGACAGAAAAGCACAAAACACAAAAATCGACAACTCACCCAACCCTTTCCTCTTCTTCTTCTTCTTCTTCTTCTTTTTCTCCTCTCTCTCTCTCTCTCTTTCTCTTCCTCTCTCAATCACAGCTTCAGCTGGTGAGGCTGGGCTGTTGCTGCTGCTCCCCTGGCCACACCCACAGCACAGTCATATGACCACCATCCCAAGTGGCTAGGAAGGCATTTGGCAGCCACACCCCTCATTCAGAGAAAGTCAATGGACAACATTGTGGAGAGATACGGGATCTCCAGCCGTGTGGTTAAAGATACAGAAACATTTGTGCACGTACAGTATTTGTGTGAGAAGAACAAGAGAAAAGTTCCTCTCCTCCTTACGTCCATGTCTTTGTGTGAATCCATCTGCTCTCTCCCTCCCACTGCTTTGTGTCACAGAGGAAAGCACCAGCTAAATCTTATGTGCATGTGTGTGTGTGTGTGCGTGTGTGTGTGCTGAAAACATTTGGTCATCTCTCTCCTCGTATTCTCCAGGGCTCGCTCTCTCTCTAAAGTCAACCCAATCCCTCGTAACTGATCTGACTCATAACTAAAGCCATTCCATGGCGGGGGTTGTGTGCCCAGGCTGTTTCTTATTTGGAACGTCGTAACTGCCAGGCAACACATATCAGGATTCAACTCCTCCAATAGTTACGATTTCTGATAAATCAGTAGTAGTTTGTAATGTTAATCCCGCTTTTTGCTGCGGAATTATAAAACACAATGTCACATGTTCAGCAAGGGAGCTTTACTGGCTGTTTGTGTTACTGTTCTTCCCTTTTCCAGAGTTTGGCTGCAGCCATACATCGACATTAATCTTCTCATCCGAGTTAAATGAGACAGTTTATTTTCTAAATGTATTTCCAAGAAGGCTATTTCCTGATACATTAAACAGACTTCAGCTTGTCAGTGATGATTTCTTCTGTGCTGCTGTGGCTGTGTTTTCCACTATCTGCGTGTACCTGCTTTGAACCATGTGTTTACAGCAATATGAAAAACTCCTGTAACAACTTGAGCGAATCACGCTGCGCCTTAGTCCAAACTGGCTAGAAAACAGATGAACGTGGGCCCAAACCCCAAACGTTCCCTGGAAAACATTGCTCCGCTGCACTTCCTGTGTCCCAGTTCAGCCACAACACAGAGATTCCCATTTACAACAGCCAGCACACTGCAGAAATGTTGAGATGTAAAAGGCTTCTATGAGGAACATATATTTTAAGATGAAAGAAAGATGCTGGTTATCAAATGGATTTAGATGTTGTTTTTCCATAACTGGGAAAAAGAGTGATTCATTTGTTCTAAAGTTCCATGGATGTGTCTCAACTTTTTCCGTCAGCACACAGACTGAAAGCGTGAGAGAGGTTTTTATAACATTCAGCACAAATGTTTCCTTCCTGTCAAACATGAATGTGTCTACACAACATATCAGTGCACACTGGTGAAATTAATTAAACTGAAAACAAAAATCCCGCAGTTGCGTCACTGCTGTAGGTTGTCACACGGACTGTTATTGATGGATTCATTAAAGAAATGCAGTTAAGTCTCAAGTAATCTTGAGATCACAATCATAAAACTGTCACGGGTCCATGTCTGTTCACGTTTTTATTGTACCGCTTAACTCTTGGGTTCTGGGCAGAAGGTCTGACACATTCCCACTGTATATCTCGTTTTTTTTTATTGAAGTGAAAGTTTTCCACACAGCCATAAACAATAAAGAAAATGTTGTCAGTATGAAACCCGTGACCCGACAGTGTCAAAGGTGCCATTTCCTCCAGTGGGAACAAAAGACCAAAGCAGAGGTCTACAGTATGTATGTGCATTATTTTATTTGCCCTGCAAAGAGCCAACACTCTGAGAAAAATAAAATAAACTGATATATGGACACGTGTGTTTGTGTGTAGCTCATGGGCAATTTTAATCAAAACTAATTCAAATGTAAACACTGTACCGTGTGGTTTGCCGTTTCATATTATCATGACACTCAGGCACTCAGTTGCACAAGTGGAACATCTTCATCAAAGTTGACTTCTGTGTTTTAACTACTAAACTCAATCAGGAGGCAGATTTTCTAAAGTGAAGTCATGTGCTGACGGCTGCACTGAAAAACTCAAATGAAGCTCTTTTAGCTGTTTGATTATTATCTCTTTTGTAGCACAGTAGCCATGTTGTCACGAAACACATGTCAACATTCAGTTGGCTCAAATCATTTGGGCTGAAGAAGTAACTGAAGAATAATGTGCGGTGAGGGACATTCGGAGAACACAACCCTCTGTGATTGGCCCAGAGGTCAGTCCTGATTGCTTTAAGGCCACCAAATCAGGGCGGCCGCACATATGGAGGCGATTACAGGAGACAACTTTGTGACTCAGCGGACCGGGTGTCTCGGTGACACGATATTCCTGAGGGAGGCCGAGAGCAAGAGGGAAAAGTTGAAAGAAAGGAGGAGGAAGGGAGCAAGGAGTAGAGGAGACAAAATATACAAAAAAAGGGGAGAGAGAGATGGAGGAGGAGGTGGAGGAAGGTTTCGGATGGTTGGAAGAGTAAGGAACAGGCGAGAGAAGGGGGGGGATGAATAACATCTGGCTTTGCGTTGATATCTACAGGGAAGATATCGGGGTCTGTTTGAGACTTCCTGTTGTGTTTCATTTGCTGCTCCCCTGTGGTGCAAATGGAGACAGCATGTGTGCAATGAGTGAAGATGGTTTATCTCAACACCCTAAAGTGGCCTCCAAGACTCAGCCTCCCCCCTTTGGTTGAAATCACTGAACATGCATTAACAGTACAGATGGACTGATGTGTGTATTTATCTTGAGATGAGATTGATGGTCCTCACTCCTCATCTCTACATCTACTTCACATTGTGGCGCTGCAGTGTAATTGAAAGAAGGAGGAGGAGGAGGAGGAGGAGGAGCAGAGATTAGTTTGATAGCTCAACTGAGCCTGGATTTATTCCCAGGGGTTGAAGTGTCCCCAGGAAGACAAAGAAGGTGACAGCCTCTCCAAAAACAAAAACACTCTCCCTGGAAACAGAGTCAATTACGCCACATCCCTACCTCACTACCCAGAGTTACAACAACGTTGTGTCTTCTGACACTGAAGACTTTGTAAGACAGAAAATACGAGTTGCCAGTTTCTAGTGCCATGAGTTCAAACTTCTTTTTTCCCGTAAAAGCAGGGTTATTTTCTTTCACAACAATCAGACGAGACTTTGTTTCTCCAATTGAGGAGAATGCAACATAGATTTTAAAAAGGAAGTCAGGAAAATGTCTCATAAGCACATTTGTCTCAACTGAACATCTCTCAGCGTGATTGGCCTTAATGGAAACCAGTCATTTCTCATGTGTCTGCAGCACGACAGCCTAAACAACCACGTTCTCCCACAGACAGCAGATACTCACGAAGATGATCCATGTCATGGTCGTATATTTCAGTGCAAGTAGAAGTCATCGCTGCTGTCAGCTCTTATCTCTCTTCTTTTTGTGAAGGGTTCAACAAGAAAGAAAATAAAAATACAAGATGTAAAAAACTCCAGTATACTTCCTAGTCTGAGTGGAACACGAACAAATCTATGTAACTAAGCTCACACACCGTCGTGCGCTCGCTCTTTCCGATGTTCTGGAGAGGAAGCTTTCCCTAATGAACAATAAACACAGCGACTCCATGGGATCGGCCTTCTGGGGAATCCTTGGCCCCAGTTCTCTGGATGTGTGTGTGGGGGAGAGGGAGAGGGACAGGAATGACTCAACTCCGAAAACCAAGAGACGACGCAGAGAGCTCTGTGATTAAACTCTTGGTGCGGTTGCCGCACATCGCGAGATATAACCAAATCATAATGATAATTATCTATAATAGAAGCTTCCCATGTGTAGAAAGAGATAGTGACAGAGAAAGCGTTTAGCAACCATGAGCTATCATCTTGTGAGATGATAACGTGGTGTTACAAAACTGTTTGCCAAGAAAGGTCTACAAGATCCATAATTTAGATTTTAGAAGTCTTACATTAGGAATCACAGAGGAACTCTACTATGGCGCCATGCCCTTTCACCAAAATCCTACGTAGTGTGTGCACTTCCTGCCGTTCAACAGCTCAAAGCACCTCACTCCACTGCGGCTGTGGGTGAGAGTTAATCTTCTGCTCACTCCAAGCCGTACTGCTAATGCTTGTCTCAACAGACGACGGCTTTCTTCAAAGCGATCGCACCATAACCCACAAAGCTGCAGTTATATTCTGTAAACATCTAAATCATGAGTGCAAACCTCTGTCATCGCATAAGATCTGGTCATAGAACAGCGGTGCAATGACAATTATTGCAGTCTTAAGACTTAAGTGTCCATAATGATCCAATAACTGCTTGTCTGGCCTAATCCAAAGCATTCATTTATGGGGGAAAGAAAGATGAAGGTACTAAAGCTTTTGTGCATGTTTTTAGTTGACACTGAAACACCTGCAGTAAATGCTGCAGTGATTTCCTTCCTGCTGACTTTTAGCTGAATTTTACATGCACAGCGTTGACAGTCAGGAAACTGTAAATGGCAACAAAAGCACCACGTCAGTGAGGATCAATATCCTGGGAGTGGTTCCACTTTGCAGAGTCACATCTAAATATCTGTACTGTCTTCAGCTCGGTGGGGCTGGGACAATCTCTCTGTGTATGGTTATTGTCATACCTGGCAGAGGTCAAAGTATTGTGGTTATCTCTTGCATCATGACCCGGTTGGAACAAGGGTCTTCCTGAGTTTGCATGTTCTGTGTGTGTGTGTGTGTGTGTGTGTGTGGGTGGGTTTTCTCCAGGTTTTCCAGTTTCCTCACACAGTCCAAAAACATGCAGATTTGGGGATTAGGTAAATTGGACACTAAATTGACTGTAGGTGTGAGAGTGGATAGTTGTTTGTCTCTATGTGTCCCTGTGATGGACTGGCATTCTGCAGAGGGTGTAACGGATAAAAGTAGAAGACGGATGGATGGATGGATAAAATACTTGATTTGTCCCTATAGAAAAAATGGGTGGGTCTGATCTCTTGCATCAGTCTGAACCACTAGAATGATAATACATCAATAGTCACAAATATGTGACAATGCAGTTTCATCCTATTGTTAAAGGGCTAAAAGCTGCTGTATCATTGAGACGGTTGATAGCTGTTGGTAGTAGTGGGTACAACATAAGTTATATAAGACTGCATCCTCTTTTTGAATTTTCCTCTCACTGCAAATTCACACACCTTCACACATGAATCTCCTCATCAACTCTCATCTACTCGTTTCAGCAGATGGCAGAGCTGCAGCACAAATGGCCATCTGTCACACACACACACAGAGAAAGAGAGAACTAGAGAGAGCGAGGGAGGGAGGAAAAGATTGTTTTATCCACTGTGTCTTCTATCAGCCAGCAAGTGGGCCAAAATCAATTGGCAGAGAGAGTGAAAAAGTGACCTCACATGAACTGCTCTCCTTCATTACTGTAAAACCACTCTGGGTGCAAATAAACCTGCAGCCGTGCAGACGAACCAATCAAGGCTGATGATTTGTTAACCAAAGTCACTACCTTTAGAAAAGTTTCTTGTCACCAGACCATCACATCTGCATGTCTTTGTACAGTGGGAGGGAGCCGGAGCAGCCAAACAGATCCCACAATGAATAATGTAATTTAGTCGATTTGATGTGTTAATGAAATACGTAATTGTGCAAACTGATGAAAAGTTACTGGTTGCAGTTCCGGGTCAGGGATGTTTAAGTCAGTCACTCTTATACCGCGGCACGGCACGGCACAGCACGGGTTGGTTTTCCACTACAAATAATAGTACCTACTCAATGGGGGCGGAGTTATCACTGCATGGCTGCATGAAACTGCGGTGACTTTCATTTTATTAATTTTCCTGGTAATTGTTGGATTAACCAACGTTTTTATGATTGTTAAGTCTTTTTAACTGATCTACAGTTCGGCATTGTTCGGCTTGATTCTTGTGTCAGGCGTCTCTTCCTGTGACGACCAATCAGTGGCCGGCTGTCTGACGTCATCAAGCATGGTGCCTACTCAGCTCGCTTGGTGCCGTGCTGTGCCGTGCAAGGCGAGGTGAGGCTAGGCGAAGCGAGTTGAGCCAGTGGAAACACGCCATTAGTGTCTCAGGCAAAGGAATCACATAAATGAGGAAAACAGGACAGATAAATAAAAAATAATATCAGCAAAGACGGAATGTTACCCCGGTCTATATCCTACTATTCATCATGCATCTAATGGAGATGGAAAAACACTGATAGTGACGATTCACTTGGTGGGAGTTCACTTTTTTGATAAAGGGGGGAAAAAAAACAGTGTAAGACCATGTGTGATCATTGTTACAAAATCCTTAATTTGGGCAGAAGTAAGCGGTTGAACCAGTGAGTTTCATTTTCAGTTTTTGAAGGTAAAGTCTGTGAAACTGTCAGCATCACTGCAGGCAAAGCGAAGTGATAGAAGAGCAGACTTGTACTGCCGATGTGGGATTTGCTAAGATAACAAAACAGGACGGAGGTTTTTCTGCAGTGGTGGGAAACGTCTTTAACCCCTGACTTCCCCCAGATGCTCAATGTAAACTCCAACTTCCGTAAAAACCTTATCTGGAGAGAGGGGAACTCTGTGTGTGTTTGTGTGTGTGTGTGTGTGTTTGTGTGTCTATTTATCTGGGGCAGAAGGGTTGATTCTTTTCCATTTCTTTCAGTTCCCTCTTCCTTCTCACCTCCTCCTCCTCCTCCTCCTGTAAGATGCTCATAAAAGAGGAAACCCTTTTATGTTAATGTCTGCACTCTTCAAAGGCCAACATGACATTGTTTTGAATTAGTTCCTATCCTGGTGATATATTGTACAATTAAAATCTTTCATTATGTGAACAGGAAGAAGCTTGACATCTCTGTGTTAACGTATATATCTGCAGTAATTAAGACGTATAAGGCAGTTTCATTTATGAACTTACTTCTATATATGAACTGTAACTTAAAATGGTTCCAAAACAACAGGGAATTTAGCCTTTTCCCCCACTTGCTTGCCAGGCTCACTGTATTTCTGGATATTTAACTGTCACACACTGCCTCCATGTGGCCAGCTTTGGAAGTACATGAACAGTGTGTGGTCAGAGCCAAGTAAAGAAGAAGTGACACTTGTCACATCGCTGATAATTCAAGATGATCGTCATGTGATCATATTAAGGAAAATAGGAATTAGATATAACAAATAAAGTTCATCTTGAAAGCAGTTTAAAATATGTAATCCCTTTAAAAAGTACTAAAATGAACATTGTTGTCTGATATTTGTGATTGATTACACTTTTTGCTGAATTGTTGTGTATTAGGGAGATTTTTGTATACGCCCTTAGGCTTGCTTGTTTTTTTTTTTTTCTTTCTTCTTCTTCCTCTTCCACCATCATGTTTTAATAGTGTCAATAACTAAACACAGAGCTGAGAATAAGGCGGGGAGATTTAGGTCCCGGGTATTTTATGAACTTTGGCAGAGTATGTGCGACTGCTGCTCGGCTTCTTGATGCTGCTACATAATGAAACTTCTAAATAATGTTGTCCTTAGTTGTTCCCCCACCAAAAAGGGTATTGGCCAAAATCCTGCTCTGGCATTTCTTTGCCTCTCCTTCTCTCTCTTTTTTCTTTGGGTAATTAGCCAACAGGTCACACTGAGTAATGGTCTGGGATCAGTCCAGGGTAATTACACTGGGAGAGGATTGACCTCAGATATGCCTCCGCCTGAGGCTGCCTGGATGTGTGTATGTGCTTGTGTAAGTATTTCGGTGACAAAAGTAACAAAAGTAAGACAAAAAAAGAAGAGGTTGAGAAAGTGAGTTTGGTTGTGTGTGTGTGTGTGTGTGTGTGTGTGTGTTTGTGTTTGTGTGTGCGCGCCCTTTCCTGACCTATGGACAGGCAGAGACAAATCACCCACTGCTCACCACAGGCTCCTCCTCCCTAATTTCAGAAGGTCAGTCCAAATAAGAGACAAATAGCTTCACTTGCTCTTTCCTCTACAATGACTACACCTCCATTAGGGAAAATAAATGCACTACAAGATAATCTGTTTATTTAGGCAAAAATAGAGGAAATTCCGGCTCGGCACACGGAGACTGCTCGGTCAACGCGAGGACACAACTGCACGACGTCAAGTGACTCTTTAAAAACGCATTACTGTTCTGTAGCTGAGAGTGACACCATAAGAATCTATATTTATTCAAAACGTGTACTGACACAAGCTAACAAAGTACACAAGTATACGTCAATAAGCTTCACCCAACACTATTTTCAGTAAGTGTCAAGTTAAGTATAGATCCAGTAGAAGATTAAAAGGACGCGACAAAAGGGGAACGAGTTATTTTGTGTATCATTCTGCTACTGTGTGGGCTTTCACGTGGACAGTAGTTAGAAATAACGGCGTCCGACCGAATCCAAGTGAAACAAACTTTCTTCATTTCAAAAAAGTGGCCCAGGAAGTGATAAGAACGTGTGCTATTTGTGACTGCAGGTGGTGGTTCTGCCCGTGAGATGTGAGATAGAGCTTGTTCGACAGTGTGCGATGGATTGATGAACAGCAGGCCTGTCTGTCAAGATAAGGGTCACCATCTGGGCTGAAGACACAGGAGCAGAAGAGATAGACATCAGAGCAAGTCTAGTGTCTGTGGCCTGAAGTGAACCCTGATATCCATGTTTTCCTTCAAATATGCTACAGCAATTTAACCGTCACTTATCTCATCAGTTTAAAGTCACAACACACACCAGAGACTCTTGCGGCGCTGCCAGCGCTTCAAGCTGCATCACAGTTCATTTAAGTCAAACGGCAAAGTCAATTTCATGGCTTCACTTTGCAGGAATCGGAAATCCAGGAATCTATTATTCATGCAGTTACACACATGTACGCGTTTTCTGTGGATTTCAGCTTGACATATTCACTTTGACACCTTAAGTCTGTGAAAAGAATCCAAACTTATTTCACTCAGGAGGTGCTTGATTGCGATATTGGTTTGTAAAGATGGATTTCACGCTGGAGCCAAAAGATGTGAATGCTGTTTTGACATCAAAGTGACTGCCTGGCTTTGGTTCATAACAACAGCGTTTACTTTACACTCTCAGGCCGAGCTGAACATCAACATAGCAGTGATTCTCACTCTCTGCCGTGATCACAGTAAAGGAGGATACTGGTGCGGAAGCTGACTGACGTGGATCACATGAGCCCAGATGGAGGAAGTGCACTGCAGTGAGGTCACACTAAAGGGGGGGAAAACAATCGCACTGACAGAACAAGACAGGAAGCACAGGATACTCTACGTGTGTGTGTGTGTGTGTGTGTGTGTGTGTGTGTGTGTGTGTGTGTGTGTTAGTGTACGTTACTTTAGTTCCTTTTCGGACATAAACAGTCCAAATGAATGGAAGTCAATGCGAGTCCTTAAAAGGATAGCTGTGCTAGAGTGTGTGTGTGTGTGTGTGTGTGTGCGTGTCATTTCCTCTTGGAAAGACTGAATGGCAGGAAACCTTATCAAATACGCTTGTGACAAGTTGACAACATGTGGTCGAAATGTGAGAAATGTTTTAATCCTGGCAACACAACAATTTCACATTTTTCCTCTTTACCAATGGAGATGGTCTATGTCCACATTATACTATGTGGGGCCAGCAGTGAACTTAGATCTACAGATTTTTATTTTCAGCAGATTCATGTCAGAGACTTCTGGTTTGACATTTCCTGTTCGTAGCTGTCGGCAGCAGGCACGACAACTTTGATAAATAATATTGCTTCTAAAAACAGGGATCATGTGTGCAGTCAGGGGTTGCTATGACAGCAGTCAGTTTAAGTGAAAGGCTTTAACGGAGCAGGATTGTGGATGCAAAGCGCTGTACAAACTTCTTCCTCCTCCTCTGAGGAATAAGGAATCGCGCTGTGGCCAAAAGACTTAAATCTGGAGAAGTCACTGATGCGTCTCCTATGTCTGTTCATTTTGTTGAAATAAACCTTTAGAAGTCCATCTCTGTACATTGGTTTTTTTTTGTTCATCCTGTGCCAACCAGCCAATGTGTTTTTTTATGGGTTCATACGGACAAACCGGAGACTTCACCAGAGAAGTGGCTACTTAAATATGATTAAGTGTTGTTCACGGTCCGAGTTGGTGTCCCAAGTGATAAATTGATACAGTGGTGTAATTTAAACCTGATTATATTGCCAACGTTTATTAATTCATTACGTCATTTGATTTATCCAATCAACCGCACACACAGAGCGATACTTTCATACTCTCTAATATTACACTGATGTGGAACCAAGCTGCCATTTCCATTTGTTATCGACAGTTAAGAGTCTTTGCACAACATTGTCACAAAAGCAGACTCGCTCCGTTCACAGATAAGTGGAGGAAACGGATACCGGAAGTGCCGCAACAAATAAGGAAGTCAGATCCAAAAGTTACTTCCGCATTCAAAAATAAAGCCTAAAGAAGCGAGGCGTGTGAAACCTTCAGCACAGGCACAGGTGATAAATGAGTGATGTTATTCAGGAGAACAACACGACACATGAGGACAGTGTTAACACATACTGTGGGAAATATGCTGATCAAACAATGGCCACATGACAAAGTGCTGTTTTGCTATTTCGGCTTAGAGCCAGTACAAAGTACAAAACCTCAAATGACCGACATCATCAGGAAAACTCACCCTCATTATGATTCATCAAGAGCTAATTATGAAATCGGTGGTTAATGTGAGGACATTGATTTATTCAGTCTGATTCAGACACAGTTTTCCCTTTAAACGGCTGTTTTGCGGTCTAGTTTAGGAACTTAAAGGTATAGTTGGGGTTATTTTGAAATGTCAACAGTGACCTCGCAGAGCAAGCTGCCGGGTCTGTGAACCGACCTGGACATTTGCTCTCACTGACAACATGGCTGCCAAAAAAAGGGCTCACCCAATCAGGTCTATGTCGGCTTAAGTCTGTGATATCTTAAGAATACGTTCCCCACTTTTAAGGTTTACAAACTGCTCACTCGACCCAAACCAAAGGCCGAGGACAAAGGAGCCGCCACGTTTGGTAAATTTGTGCCACTTAGGTAAATCTGAACAAAGAATTTAAAACACTGAAGGCAGCAGTGGATTAAAAACGGCATGTCTGTCATAATATACAAAATCACAGATTTCTTTCTTTGTACTTTGGTGCAGGGGAAGAAAAAAATGTGACCATCTACAGTTTCCAGCAGGAACAGGCCGTCTCACCTCAAGAAAAAAAACAGCAAACTTATCCTCAGGATATCATAAACTTTTATTACAGGCACTTTATTCAGTCTGTCTTTCTGTCCATCTGTACAACCACACTTGAACAAACCTGAACTGTCCCTTTAAGACAAAATAATGCAGAGCAGCGATTCTAAGAGAGGCTATAACAATATTTTTAATGTGACAACCAGGGTAATGGGATCACACATGGATCAGCAGCTCACATAAACCTCCAGAACATCATAAGCTGTTAAGTGGTGCTGTGCAACGTTTTTTTTTTCTTTTCTCATCACTCATTGTTTTAGATTTCACTGCAGGAGGCAGATGTTTGTGGCAAAATAGCATGGAAAAGCTCACTGTACACAACCTGGACACAGTTAGTATACTGCTGAGCCAGATGTGTCCCTCGGGCGTTAATAGAGACCAAACACAAGAGTGAATTTTGGACTAACTTCCATCAGCTGCGGATACAAACATTTCTGCAGAATGATGTTGCGCCGCAACAGCTGCGTGTGTTATCAAAGCATCGGGTTTAAGTTTCACATGATGCCATGAGGGGGCCACACGGCACAGTAGTGGCTAGCACTGTTGCCTCACAGCAAGAAGGTCAGAGACTGTATGTTGGCGACCTGTAGCAGGGTGCACCCCACCTTTCACCCTATGTCAGCCGACCCTCGTGTGAAAGGGTTATACAATGAGTGAGTGAGTGAGTGAGATAATGACCTACATTTATGTTAATGTGTAAATAAGTAAACTATTAATCATCATGCTGTTTAATCATTTACAAAAGTGTAATTGTTGGTTTAGACGTATTCAAGAGCGAGTGCGTGTTATTTAAAAAAAAAAAACACAGTAACCCTTTGGCCGAATATCTCCACTGCACATGCACATGTACAGTAATTCTAACGCCAATTACTATTTAACTGCTGTATACAGTTGTAGTGCTGCCAAGGTTAAACTTTCATCACATAACACAAAAAAAAAAAACCCACACCGTCTCCGATTCTGCATTAAGAACAGACATGGATGACCACAAGTACAGACAGACAGTCTGCTGTTTCTGACAGACAAGCCTCCAAGGACACGCTTACTTGTGTTACTGACAGACATCAAATTAATCAAACAAGCCACTCCTGTTGCTGGCCGGAGAGATCTGATACATGGGTCCGCCTGTTACCTCAGTGTGAGTGGAGACGGAGCAGAGGATAATAAGTAAGAAGGAAAGGCTTGAATAAATGAGAGTGCGTACGAGAGGAAATCTGGAAAATGTGACAATGTTTTTTGTTTTTTGTAAGTGAGTGAGGTTTAAGTATAAGCTCACTCTACAGCCATGGGTGAAAAGTTGCCCTTTTTCTCATTGCTTTGGAAAATGTAATTCATTTTAACCTGAGCAAAAACCATTTACTCTATTTTCCACTTGTGACATAACTACATTAAACATTGCTGAAGCCAACACACAAGGTAATGAGCACTGACACACTGCTCTGCTTAATTGGTACACTATGAGGGTCTGATTCAGATTATATGCATGAAGCCAAACAGATTTTATGAGATCTATGTGAGATATAAGAGCAATTATATATAAACATCATAAAGTATAAAGTTTTTCCTCATTCTATACAATATTGTCCATAATAAGTACCCTCTAGCTGTAATGATTTGTCAACACAAACCAGACTTCTTTCTTCTGTCCAGTGTTGGAATGTAACAAAGCACAATTACGTTAAGTACACAATTCACATATCTGTACTTTACTTTGTTATTTGTATTTCTAGCAACTTTTACTCCACTACATTTCCTCTAACTATCTTTGTTACTCATTACTCACTACAGTTTTGCCATTCAGTCATCTTTCATACCCATTCACATGCTGCAAGTGTCTTGCTCAAGGACACATATACGTAGACTAGCAGAGACAAGACTTGAACCCACAACCTTCTATCTTCTACCTTCTTCTACTTCAACTTCTACCACGGTAATCCCTTTTAGGTACTTCACACAAGACTGCTTCTGTCTGTCACTGTGTGTGCTGTTATGTTGGTTGCAACTATGAATGAAGCTCCAAAGCAGGCGAGCAGCTTTGAAAGCAGCCACACTTGTTTTCTGGAGCTCAGAGAGACTCTCAGGTCGAGTGAGCAGACAGCCTTTATCATATGAAACAGAAAAATAAACTTTGTTCACCGCTTTCCCAGGAAATGACAGATTCATGCTTCTTTGTTGCACTCAAATCCTCAGCAGTATTAGCAGCGGTCGGTGTGAGGTGTGACTGTGACATACAGGCCAACATAGTCGGAGCAAACTTACTGTCAGGGTTCGGAGACTTGCGTCCAGCATGGCTGGGTGAGGAGCAGCGGAAGGTCGTCACGATGGTGTTGTGGTGTGGATTGGGATGGTGTGGGTGGTGGCCGTTGTTCTCAGGAGGAGCTCTGGTGATGCTGATGTCAGGTTTACGTATATCCCCCGGACTGGGGGGCTCAAACTTGCGAGCATGATTGTGCTCGGGGGTCCGGCTGGTCCCGTTGTTATTGTTGCCCTCATTGCGCCGTATCACTGACGAGTCAGAAGATGGCTTGGCAAATGTCACCTCCCTCTTGTGGCTCATGTCGGGGGTTTTAGAGTGGCCCAGGACATCAGGGCGTTTCAGGGCACTGCTGGCCACAAAGCGTGCAGAAGCGGGGCTGGTGATGTTATCCACATGCTTGCTGGCTGAAGAGGAGATGTCGATGGAAAGTTCAGAGCGGCGCGGCACAGGCTCGGGGGTCTTGGAGCCTCCTCCACCCATAATGGACCGAGGTTGGGTGTAGTTGAGGTTGTTGTTGTTGTTGGCAGCAGCCGTGCCAAGGTCACGGTAGTAGATGCTGGTAGGTGACATGGCGTTGCGGTGAGGGGAGCTGGTCGTCCGACGAGAGCCGGGGGACGAGTGAGCGGAAGTGTCGACATCCTCTACCTCGAATGACCTCTTCAGAGCTGCGTGTAAAGGACAGTGACAACATTAGACAACATTAGAAGACGATCTCTTAATCCTCCACGTTTATGTGTGATTAATGTGATGCTTTGTCTCTTGAAGGCTGGAGACGTTATAATAATTCATGCACTTACAGAGCAAATACAGAACATGCCCCCAAGTGGACACTGCTTAAGTTCGGAGTAAATGTATCACATTACTTTCCAGGACTGCGTCTTTATCACTGCACAACATTTCAAAGCACATTCAGTCTTTTGATTTCCAGTCTCTTAACCAAAAAATGTGTTCAACTTTCCCCTATAAAGCTTTTACAGGCGGCGGGAACAATATCATAGCATGTTTATTAAAAAGGTCACACCAAATAAGTGAGCATTAAACAGAGCAAATTGTTCCTCTGAAAGACATTAGGAGCAGAATCAAAGCAGTAAAAGGCCTGAGGTTTGAGGGTGGGGTAGCCTAACACGTTGTTGGCAATTTTGGTGGCAACACAAAAAAAACAGCAAAACAAAAGAAATGAAGCCATAACTCATTATATTGCATTCAGCAGGTTTTTTTTTTTTGGTTTTTTTTATTGCAGCGTTTAACATGTTTAAGTTGATGAGCCGGGTGAGGCGCACAACCCTATACAATTGTGTAGTGTTTTACACGACATGTTATAACGCACAGCTGAGCATTTTGTTCATGAGCAACACGAGCACGGAGATAGAGGAGCATCCTTCCCCTCGGCTGTGGTGTGAGAAAATAGCACCGCGTCCAAGACGAAGATGCCGAGGGATGGAATCGCCCCCAGGAAGAGTTCACTGGCTCTAAGTCGACTTGAATTTAACTCCCATTATGGACTTGCTGTGCCAAGCCAGCGGCCAGGAGCTGCTATCGTAATGACAAACTAGTGGGACCAGTCCGCTCACGCATACAAGATCATACACCGTATCCAATGATCCAAAACTCAATTTGATTATTTGATCCGTTTGTGGCCTGTGGTGAGTCTGCACCACTTTACTTTGTGCAACTATATGTAGTTCTGTTCAAAGGGCTTGTAAAGACGAGTGAGTATGAGTTTGGGGAATGTATATGTGTTTATTCTTAAGCAGCTACACCCTCTGAGCGAGCGCCATGTCCCAGCCCCACTGCTCTCTGCATAAAGCCAAAACAACGTTAGCGGATGCAAAGCTCAACACAATCACATCAAAGCCGTCTCCCTACGCACATCAGCCGGCACCACTAATCTAATTTACTGCTTCACTCCAACACGGTGGACATTTGATACAATTTACCCCCTAACAAAAACTCAGGCTGCAGCCTGAATTTCTCTCTTTTTTTTATCTGAGTCGAGCACACCAAGGTCATTCTCGTTCACCACATGAACAACTGAACCGGCTCCCACGTCTCACAGTTTACAGTGATTTGTGTTCTTAATCTCTTTAACCCCCATCCCTCCCTGAACACTGGCAATGTAGACCTTGAAGCATGGCTACCTTTTCATCTGTGGCTTTCTTTTCATTGCAAAGTACTGTAGGCTGTAAGGGCAAGCTGTAGCTACTTCAGATAGTGTTGCAGTACGTACATGATGTGCTGATTTGTTTTAATAACCATACAAAGAGTCTTTCGTGTTAAAAGTCAAAACACATTAAACAGCCACACATACCCACTTCATCTTCTCACAGTCCTTGTGCTTATTTTGTACCAGTTTGTTCATGAAACAGCTTTAAAATACATGATACACAAAAATAATTACATATGAAAATAAACTCAAATTTGCAAGTGATGTCCACATCTACAACGTCTCTGGACTGTGTGCTTGTTACCCCTGCTTTTCCTCCGTCTTGATTTTACGATTCCAAGGCTGTGGCTACTCTCAACTTTGGCCAGAGAATAAGTCTGTCTGCCAGAATCGGCCTGCGGGTTTCATAAGGAGCTGAAAGTTTGCGATGCACTCAAAGCATCTCTAAGACTCAAACGTCTTAGAGATCATCTCCGGGAGTCTCTGCACTTCAAGGCCAGACTTTTATTTCACAGATTTGATGAGCGGTAAATGTGTGAACCACCCATAAAAAGTGGACGTAGTCCTCCGGTTTGCTAGATGACGAGAATCCGGAAGTGAGATGAACAATTTCCTGAGGAGTTAATGTCTTAATCACTAGTTTCAGGTGGTTCAGCACTTATAAGTAGACATTAGTGTGATTGACAGCTGGTATCAACCATTAGGTGCATGGTTGTAGTTGCTTCTGTGTATTTCTGGTTGCAAAATGTCAACATTGCGCTGTCCAATTCACAAATGGGAGTTCAGATTCTTATTAGTGACACCGCGTCACTGCCAGTTGCTTGTTCATGTGAATGGGTATGAATGACGGGTGAATGGCAGAACTGTAGTGTAAAGCAGCTCATCAAGACGAGAAAAGCTCCATAAAAATACAGACCAACTCGTCTTCTTCTCATTGTATTTGGTAGAAATGAGTAACAAAGATAGTTAGAGGAAATGTAGTGGAGTAAAGGTTGCTAGAAATACAAATAACAAAGTAAAGTACAGATATGTGAATTTTGTACTTAACGAAGTATTTGTGACTAGAGCAGAGGACAAGTCTGCGTGATTTAAGGGCAGAAATCAGTGTGAATCTTTCAGCCTTAATCAATCACTCAACCCATAAACCACACTTTCTCTGTTTAATGCGGTCAATCGTGTCTCTTTTTTGTATTAAGCTAAAGCAAAATGTGAAAAAAAAGGACATAGTCTTTGCCTGAATATTGTAAGTGTTTGTGCATGAATGTGGGATTGACATATGGATGGAATATCGTTCCCAGTAAAACAGCATTCCCAGACAATGAGCTGGAGAAAACTAGAGGTCCAGTCTACCTCATTAACAGGAGCCAGGAGCCTCATCTCCCCGGGTCCTTCCACGACTTATCATTCTGTCGCTCAGTGTCCAGCACCTCACTGTGTATCAGTGTGGGAAGATAATGCAGCACTGACAATAGCCCGAGGATTACTGGTGCAACGAAAACAAATATGAAGGAAATCTAATGTCATGTCATTGTTTCATCATTTGTTTTTAATACGGACCAGGTGCTGCCGCTTTATCATCTGCAGTTCCTAGTCAAGGACACGCTGACCAATGAACACACACCGTCAGTATCATCCCGGCTCGGATGCGCTAATAAAGTATAGTCAGGAGTTAGAGGGAGGAATCCAAACGGAGAGACAAGATGGACAGCGGGAGAAAGGAGGGGAAAGGAGAGTGTGAGAAACAAAGTTTGCAGTGTGACAAATGAGGAGGTTAAAACAGTTCAAGACAAAAGTGCCACTTATCATCCCCGTTGCAGCTGGAATTATGTGATGGTACAGCGTCCATGCAGGATAATGCTTTATAATGATCTTTAAAAATAAAGATTGATTCATTTTTTTGTTTTTATACATCGTGCAGAAGGAAGGGGGGAAAAAAACACTAACTCAATAATGTAATTACTCAGACATCTATGCATGTTTTCTCTAATTATTTAGCAAGCATATTTCAAGGACGTTGAAGACCTTGTCAGAGCTCCTTTGTGGACTGAGGTTGGTTCTGTGTCTTCTGCCTTTTCGTGTTAAGTCCATGACGTTAAGACCAGGACTCTGTGAAGACCAGACCATCTCATACAGGACTCCTTGTCCTTCGTGTCACTAAAGATAGTTGTGTTTGACTCATGCGTTATGTCCGGAGAAGAAGTTATACAGGAAAGTGATTTTGAAATTGTAATATTGGTGTCCTGTTTTCTAATGCTAAGCAGAGGCAGCACAGCTCAATGACTCTGTATGTGCTGGATACAGGGTGTTGGCCAGAGCAGCAGATAACCACTCAGGCTTGTTAAGTGTAAAAATGAGTAAAAAGAGACAATGGAAGAAGTTGCGGCAGAGGTTGTGTAACAATATTATTTTTTCTGCAAAGTTGAGGCTCCCAATAAACCATTTTCACCTCGATTGCACGAACACACACACACACACACGCACACACACAGAGTTAAGTTCAGGCAGCTGTTAAATAACTGGCCTGGTGCTTAGCTTCAGGCTTTATAACCTTCGACAGGTAAAGCCTTGTTCTGTTCCTTTGATCAAGCTTTGGTTAACTATCTTGCTCATGAACAGATTGATTTACATCAGTGCCCAGAGAAGGTATAAAGCGAGTGGCTGCATTCCACTTAACACCTGTTGACACACACACCAAGACAAAAGGTAGAGTGGGATTAACTCAAGCTCTGTGACCTCAGAGCAGAATTGAAAATGTTCAGACCAAGCATTGTTTTTTACTTATGAAACACTAATAAACACTAAAACATTTTTAAATTAACTAACTAATTAACTTAATTATACAGTAGCTGTATGGGATTATATTACTATATTACACATAATTATGTAAAGTTAATATAGAATGACATGTACACACTGACTGGCCTCTGCTGCAGGTTTTGAAACTGCACCACACATGCACTCTTCTTTGTTTCTACATCAATTTCCTCTCTGCTTCCACATTCCAAATTGGAGCAACAACATGACACTTGTAAACAGATGATCAGCCAAAACACCTCAGACTGCACACAAAGCTCAGTTTCGGTTAGCAATCACAGCTACAACAAAGTGGAACTCAACAGAGCCTTTGTGAAGTTTTCTTGATTACTTTCCGAGTAACTTACAGTATATGTTAGTTTTGTTCCTCGTAGAAGATCATATCATAACATCGTCTCAGTGTGCAGTTTCTAAGGATGCTCCTATTATCCACTCACTATAACAGCTACACACACGTCCACACATCTATCGAGCATTATTACATCTTTGATGTGCTCACCAATGAAATTACCTTCCTCCCTTCAAGCCCATTTAGCCCTCAGTGTGAGATTCAGCACAGTGCAATGTACTGGAAAACAATGATCTGGCATAAAATGGGGATTTACTCACTCAAGTGTTTTCTCTGTAGTTTTTGCAACAGTTGTTAAGATAGTGGTGGTATGACACATGCAAGCACTTGTTTTAAAACGATAGTCAACTTCAGTTAAGATGATCACACATTTAATTGAACTGATTTTAAATTTAAACTGCTAGTTAAAGTCATTTTAATTATGACGACATTTATTATTAAAGTTGAGCTTGCTCACATTAAACCACCTTGAAATTTCTGACAGTGTATCGTTGACAGCACAGTACCAGAGCACATGCAGGACGTAGCCCGGCCATGACCTGACTTCATTTACTACCATTTGGATTGATTGCTTATTTTACTGTGTGTCCCTGGGACTAAAATACCTAACTTTGACTTAACTTTCCACTTTTAACATCCCATTTGCACAAAACTGTTCTGCCAGCCAATGTGTGCTGTAGTCTACATGTGTGAAGTTCAGCCCACCAATGACAGAGAGGTCACTTTCATCCATAAAAGCTGTGGACAATGTTACACCACACTGCCTTGTTTTTCCAGTTACTGTTCATTTGTTTTGTATTTCAAACTCTGGACTTATTTGCAGTTGAACTGTCATGTGATTATTAAATAAATCAATGTAACACTTCAACCTGATGCTACCTTGACTGATCGAGGTACACCGCGTTTGCTTTTGCCGGCTTCTGCTGTCAACATCTTACTTGTGACCATCAGGCCGAAGCGTAGCCGAGGGGACGTGTGTGACGGGGAGGAGGGACAGGAAAGAAGTTGGGAAGGAAAGAGAAAAATGAATGGCAGCGGAAACGGAGGACAAAAAAAGGATCAATGCCAGCGCCACAAGGACTTAGGGAAACAAAGAAGAGACACAGTTGTTGTTGAATGTTGCATGAAGTGTTAGACAGATGTTAACTCTTAGACCTGAGGTCTTCCACTGTCTCCCTCACTGTGCTTTAAGCTGAGAGCTATCCGGTGCTGGAATAGTGCAGTGTCTGCACTGTGTTTGTGTTGATTATTGACGTAACCTGGGTATAATCAATAACAGATGATAGACTACAGGGACTTGGCTGGAATATGCCCACCACCCTGTTTTCAACTCAGTAACTATCACACACACACACACACACACACATGCTCAGTTCTTCCAGTCACGGGAATACTACAAGATACTTTACACACATGCGCACACACAGCAACACACACACACACACACCCTCAAAGATGTTGGTCAGTATTCACACAGCTCACAAACACAGTCTGTCTGACAAATGTTGCTTCTTTCCACAAACGGTCAGTCTGACCATGGTAAAAATGTGTGGAGAGCCAATTTACAAACCTTCAAAATCAGAAATAATCCCCTCCAAGTGTGGATTGACTCCAGATTCAGACATCCTTTCAGTCATGAGATATCACAAATCTTCCGTCTTTCAACACTCAAGCAGCCACTCGTTAATTCTGAACAAATTCCACAAATAGAGTCAATGAGAAAGTTAGAGCACCACAACTTTCTTAAAGGAGCAATTTTCTCGAACTTCCCACCAACAAACTTTTCTGTGTCACTGGATTTGGGAGAGAGAGAGAGAGAGAGAGAGAGAGAAGGCAAGCCTCCTCCCTTCTCCTCCCTTCCCTTTTGCGAGAAACACACTCCCCCTTCTCCCTCATGTCCTGTGTTATACTCTGTGTGTGTATTTGTGTGTGTGTGTTTCCCCCTGCCCCCCACACACTCGTGCATGCACGCGCAGGCACTGACGTAGACAACAGGCCCCGTCATACCCCGAGACCCTTTAACAACTCAAGGTGCTCTCAGGTCTGATTTCCCTCATTCAGCCTCTGAGCAGCGCTGACAGTGAAAGTGGACGACATGTCACACAATCACTTCAGCAACGTTAACCTGTAATCACACGAAATCCCTTTGGTTACGACGGTGGTTCTGCAAACAGACTTAAGAAGCTGGAGGAGGATCACAGTTGAGGACCACGTTTGAGGCTTACGTTTACGACTACACGACCTTTACAAAACAGGCTGGCATCACTAAATTGTGTATTAATGACATGTTTTTTTGCATCTTAAGGCATTTTGCATATTTTCATTCCATCTAAACCTTACTCTCTAACTAAAAACTGATTTAAATGACAAAATAGCATTAAATGAATGAAAATGTGGACATGCAAAAAGGTCCAGATATGGCATTTTGGTTTTCGAACCATCCCATAATCTCATGCAGCGTAAAACTGTTGCATCCACTTATGATCAAGCCGCTGTTCTGTGACAAAAACAAGAAGCTTGAGAGAAAGTTGACATTAGAGATATGCGACAGCGCCTCTGGGCAATCACAGTGGGATTCGTGTACCAACCTGCCCCGCGGACAATTGTGAGGAACAAAATAGGAATTTGAGCATGTTCAACACATTAGAGAAGTTGTTGTAGCACTGACGACGTCTTCTGGGAGGAACAGTGATGACAAGCAGGCTTTTTGATGTCACGGGTGTGTTAACACTACTGGCCCTAAAGTTGTTTTGGTGAGTGTTCTTTGAGGAACAAAGAAATGCGGTTTCAAAAACGTGTTGATAAAATAATGTGAGAGTGATGAAATGATCAAAGCTGCCTCGCCATGTGATGTGCTGCAGTCGTTCTTATCGGGGGGAATCTAGCACAGACACAAAGCAATAGTGATGGTATCGCACTGCAATTACGGGTCGGCCACGAGTGAGTTGCAGCTTCCTGTTTGGGTCCAGACAAAAACGGCAAATGAGGTTTGTGATAAATCTTCCCCTATCTTTCGGCCACTTTGACCACTTCCACAAAAACAAGTTCATGAAAAAAGATGACACCCCACCATTTCTCAAAACGAAACTGAGAAATTAAAGCAAAGTCAGCGGAAACCTACCGTCTCCACTCCCAAGCGTCCAGGAGACACTGTCACACACCACCAAAAACAAAGTACAAAACAGCCAAAACTTTTAAATACTTGGGAAATCCCAGATGAATGAAAAGCTCCATTCAACAGGGTCCCCCGGCCCACCCAGCGGCCCCTAACCCTAACACCTACGAGGTCGATAGTGACACAGAATAACACTGTGTGTTTATGGTGCAGTCTGGTTGTTTTATAAAACTGCTGCAAAGGTGTTTCAGGATGAAGAACAGGAGTATGGAGCTGGTGTTTGCACAGTATTTGCATGTACACATCAATCGGGAACTTTAGTGGGTAAAATAAACGTCCCATGAGAAGCTCGCTGTCAAACAGTGTCCAATTAGTTGTTGTACCAATAAAGTAAGACAGCACATAATACGCATCATACAGTACATCATACCTGTGTTTTACCTGTGTTTACATTAGTGTTTTACTTTTAAATACTATTAAAGCATTAACCATTTGTGCTCATGGGCGCTCCCTTGGTGAATTACCATGGAAATAATACACAACTCCTTATATGGACATCCTGGGGGTGTCTTATGTGTCGTTGAGTCAAAGTAATGATTCTTTTTAAATTGCTTTTTTTTTTTTTTTTTAAACGGGAGTAGCGATAATTGTGCAGAAGTGACAAAATAGACCTTTTTTCTTTTGTTTTTGTTCAAGCCAAGCGAACTTTGAACTGTGGCGCATTTCCAAATTTCACAAATTTGATCAGATTGTTTAAAAAAAATTTAGAACTTTTTTGCTCAGGTGTGAGTTTATCTAGTTGGTGAAAATGAAAATAAAATAGACTATATTGCAATATACTATTAGTGTTCTAAGGGTTAAAATGAATGAATATTCCCCTCATTACATTAATAATATTGTTTGTGACCTTTCACCTCATCCCTAATTTGTGATATAACTTTTTTTAAGTGAGCTTCAGTTCAATATTCATTGAGGAAAATTTCAAAATGTATAATCATCAAGACCTGTTTATGATTTATGGGTAAAGCACATGTTTTTTTTTAAACAACTTTATCACAGTGCCACATGGCAGACTCCATGGAAGATTAGTTTGAGATAAATGAAAGAAAACATAATTGTAATTATTGTCTTTCATTTATGTTGATAGCATCTCCTGAATTCTACACAATGAAACTATAATAATAATAATAGCATTTTGTAAAAACGAGGTTGAAAACTTGACTTACTTCATTTTGAAATGTGCTTAGAACATAGAACAATTTAATATAAAACAAATAAACTGTTGTGATTTGCCAATTGTGTTGTTTCAAATGAATTGTTCAGCCCTAATACTCTGCTTAGCTGAACGTTACAAAGTATGTGGCCCCTCAGTGCCCATGCCGGCCCAAGTGCACTGTAAACCACATGCCACAAGTATTCAATTAAACCAGCACACATGGTATGTGAAATGCACACCTCCACCAGCAAGTGTGTATTTATCTAAACATGGACACACACTCTGCGCTGGCTGTGAGGCAAAAGCCGAGCAACAGAACGAGGGAGAGCTCCAAAACAACATCTGGGCCCGAGTGTGTAAGTACGTATGTGTCTGTCCTAGAGGTAACATTATGTGAATATGTGCCTGTGCACGTGTGGTTACTTAAATGTGACTGTGGACACGGGGTGTGTTTGTTTGCGTCTGTGTGTCCTGGTGCCCCTGAAATAGCACTGTAAACACAGCGGTAATTACATATAGCACGATAAATCTGCCTCACCGAAATCGTTCAGCCGCGAATGTGCGCTGCTGTGAAGCACCACAGTTGTGCTTTATACTTAATAATAAAAAACTAGGGATGCACAATTTTGCCAATATCTGATATGGTGATATAGCGGTAGTGTTTTGGGCCGATAACCGCTGTAGTCATTAGTCTTATCGATACCCGATAATACATTTTAACCCTTCTGTGATTATCCTGTTGTCGCCGACAGGATTTAGCATGCATACTTGTCATTACCGTAACTCCAAGACCGTTTGTGACATCTAGAAAGCTCAAAAACTGTGGACTGGCGATCTGTCCAAGGTGTGACCCTGCCTTCCGCTCCAATGTCAAATTGGCACAGCACCCTCATGTAGAGGATAAAGTCGTAGAAGACGGAAGGATGGATGGATATTGGAAAAGCAGAGAAACCGAGCTTTGGGCCTCAGGACTCCCACAGAACGACCGTCCAATCACAGACTAGATTGGACGTGTCACAAGTTTGTGACATCAGCTTATTCCTAAACGGTTAAATAACGGCCAGATATCGAAAGAGAAAGTTATCTTGGAATGAGAAGCAGAAAGGGGCAGAATCATGTTTTGACAATTCTACAGCCATAAAATCAATATAAGTCCAGGCAGCCTGACTATCTTGATCCTCATGAAAAAAAAAAAACATTCTGAGAAATAAAGTGTTGTCACTTTATATTGAAGTTGCCAGATGCATGATTGAAGTCACCTTTTTCTTCCCTTTCTTATTTGATGTATACGTTGGTTATGTAAAACTGCATAATAACATTATATTTGGCTTATCATTATCTATCTTATGTGTTTTTGAAATTGGGGAAAACTTCCCTTTCCTGGCATTCTCAAACTTAAGAAACACTATGAATTGAACTTCTTTTCAGTTTTCACTTGCAAGAATGCATCAACACTTTAAATTCATTCCTTTTTTTTTATATGATGCTGCCTGGAATCTTTTAAACTTGGTTGCTTTGTCATCTCGTCACAGGAAATCCAGCTGAACCAGAAACAACTATTGACAGGATGTTGCACTTACCCAGTCTCTCTATTTGAGTGTTACTTCTATTTGCACACATGAGCTGTGGTGTCCGTGGTTTCGGGTTACATCTAAACAAAATGTCACCTTTTAAAAGCTTGACCTATGTGCGCACAACTAAACTCATTTATTGTAAACCGTCACTGTGGAAATGTTGAAGGGGTTGTGAAACCAATGTACAAACTTAAGAGATGAATGAATGAAGAGAGAAAAAAAAAAACAGTATTTCATGGAAACTAAGGGTTTTAGAGAAGCAACGCGCGTTTACCGAATGTAGGCATCCATAGCACATACATGTTTGTTTGAACCTAGATCCCTCTATTCCACAGTTCAAACAGTATACATGTGTTTTTATTAAAATTACAGCTCTTTGGAAAAACCATTATCCCTGGCTCTTTCATAGTAAGCTTTTAAATTGGCCTGAAAGCATTGTGGTCAGTTTTTTGCTGGCAGCAACACGACTGCAGTGGTTTGGAGACTTAGATAGTATCACTGCGCAGCGAACTGTTGCACAAGTAGCATTTGAGCCATGGATCTATGGAGTTCATGATATCTTGGTGCTGCACGCACACAACCTGGGTATCACATGGTAGCTCAGCTGTTGACCACTCAAACAAACTTCCTGTCCTGACATACAGCATGCGTAACTGTGAAGATTAGAGCTTAGCATATTTGGTTCCCTGCCCTTTCCAGTGCAACCTGAGAGGTGATAAAGGTTCTGGTCTTTTTTAAATAGTCATATAAAATAGCGTCACATGCTGTAATGAATGTACAATAAATGTATGTTTTATGGAACTTAAGGCTTAATTACTTGATTTTCAGTTTGCATTAAATGTCTTTCAAAAAAAAAAAAAGTGTCACACTGGACCGGAATGCTTTTGGAGACGTGAAAATAACACTTAAAGCTCCCCATACTAAGCTTGGCTCTATTCTGACACCAATGGTTCCCTCTTTTGCCCCTGGCTAACCATAAGTGGCACTGCTCGTGAACGATCACCCTTGGCTTGACCTGTTTGTTTCCATCATGTTGAAAAATGTCACCTGTCAGAAATCCTCCCTCGGGGTGAATGAAGGTGGAGCTTCCCGGTCAGTTTCCTGTACTGCCTGTGCTGTTTTCATGACTCCCTCAGTTATCACAACCAAAAAAAATAATAATCTGAGAAACAATATGAGGTGAGATAGTGGAAGGGCAGTGGGGCGTTTACTCATAGAGGATATCCTGTACACTTCTTTTATGGAACATGGAGAGCTGAGTGATTTCCTTGATTTCCTTTAACTAGGGCGGGGTTTGTGGTGTTTTGCGGAGGTGGGTGGGGTTTTAATGCACGTGTGTTTCAGGGTGCGAGTACACAAGGTTCTGCATGGATACGTCATCTGCAGCCTTTTCTGAATCATGTCTGCAAAGGAAAAGAGGGAAACAATGCTCTCACGTAACATTAAAAGTACCATTTAAGCAACCCGTGGCCAAGTGGAAAGGGAACTTGACTTGGAACAGGAAGGTCGCTGGTTCAAATCCCCACCTGGCCAAAAAGGGCTGGGGTACCCCTGAACAAGTTACTCAACTCCCAATGCTCCCTGGGTGCTACTCAGTGTGGCAGCCCACTGCTCCTAATTCTAGGATGGGTCAAATGCAGAGGAATACTTTACCTAAGGGGATTAATAAAAACTTAAACTGTAAACACAGCTTGTCGTCTCGCATGTTCACTGCACAAGGAATCAAAGAAATAACGTACAGTGTTTTAGGATAAACACAGGAACTCATAGTGGCTCCTCCATTCAAGTGAAATGAGATTTAATCAACTTATTTCATTGGAGAAGTTTACTACCACCTTAAAGATGGTTGCAATTGTCCCGCTTGTAACTACAATTACTGAATCACTGTTTTTATGGTTGTCAGCTTGTTGCTAACCAGGCACCGCACAAACACTGCAATTAATGCCACCTCAATAGACAAGACAGATTTTATTACTGCTTAATTGGCGGAACACAAAAAAAAAAGGCTTTCATTCCTAGACCACACTTTTTTGTTCCCTTTGCCTCTGATGTGTTTTAAAGACAGCAAGTCACCAATTAGCCATTGTAACAAGTCAGTGTGGTCTGTGACAGTGGCAGACGAGGTGTCCAGTGGAGCTCCATTAACTGCCGTCATGCAACAAAAACAACACCATGTTGGCAGGAAGCCACGCTGCACACATCCACAGACGTACAGTAGATATATGGAGGGCAACTGTGCTCTTTGCTGGCTGTCGTTCACAAAAAGTGAAGATGGTGGATTCGGAATCCGACACTAATTTATTCAATATCTTATTTATTTGACACACTTTTATTGCGACGTTTCCATCCTCCTGAAATGCACACAAGGGCATTGTAAGGGTCACATATATTCAGCCTTTGTTAAATTAGTCGATTCCCATGGATTTAAAGAGTGCAGTGAACTCTGACGGACTGAAACTGGCACTGTTGACGTTCATTTCTGCCGCCATGGCCATATAAACAAACCTGGTCACGTGATGTCCGAAGCTCTATGGAGCAAAATAAATGAACCCCCACGAACAGGTCCAGGATGAAGAAGGCCCTGAGAGTCAAGGGTGGAGATGATGCAAAAGCAAACACACAATCAGGAACGTGAAAAGGCCATCTATGTCAGCGGCCACAGCCTCAGCTCCTATCAGTATCAAAACAAAGTATGTAGGGATAAGGGGTGGACGGGGTAAAGGGAGCCACTGTAGTCATGACAACAGGTCTAAACAGAACCACACATCACAGATTAGAAACAAGGAAGTAGCTCGGCCCATGCAGGACTTCCTCATGCGAGGGGAAGGAGGTGGGGGAGTGACAGCTGACTGTTTACTTACTTTACACTGTCCTCACCCACACGGGAGTCTTTACTTCCGCCGTCTCTCATTTACCAAAAAAGAAATCCTTCAAAATATGAATCATCCACATGGAATAATATAACAGACCTTTTGGGAGGACAAAATGACACTGCAACACTGCCACCAAGTGGTAGTGAAGAGCCCTACGCCTCGTCTGTACAGTATGTATCCTATGGCTCACTCCGCACAGCCATCTTATTAACGGTCAGATTAGAAGCCAATTTGCGTTTGAGCGTCGCTCACCGTGACGTCAAGCCTTAATCGTCGCTGGATTAGCCCTTATTCCCAGAGTGCAGAGTGAACACAACTGTTTATTTGCTTTGGGTCTCCATTAACACTGAGCAAAACACGTTCAAAACCACTTCAGTTACTGATTAAGTGGAGCTGCTGATGACAAACAGACCAGGCAGAGGCTCCCGAGTGGGGCAGAGTCCCGATGCCACACATGCAGGACAACACACAGGACGCTGATTCAAACTAAACATTCCTTATTAGAGCCTGCTGTCTGCTGAAATACCAAATCATATTAACAGACATACGAGCTGTGCTCTCGCTCCCCCGTAACTTAAAATAAACCATGTGTGTCAGTCAGAATTAATCTGACAGCTGGACTCGGCTCAAATTCCACTCGCGAGAGGACGGAAATTAAACTTCTATTGAAGGGCTCGTTGTTGTGAACACTATATGGTTGCAGCTGTAAGTCGGCACTCGACCCATGCAAGGCTGCCAATTACAGCACAGCCGCCACCGACTGCACTGGAAGATCATGCATCACTCCTCTCTCTGAGACGTCGTCTTTGACAGCACATCACATGAGTATTACTCGCTGCTGCTCGGCCAAACACTGTGACTGTGTGCACTTCACAGTGAGCTGTTCATTCAATCAGAATGAGAGGAGAGAGAGATAGAAAGAGATAGAGAGAGAGAGAATTCTGGTCTGTAGCTCAGACATCATTGAGAAATAAAACGAGGCACAGAACATACGGACAAGACGCTTCTAAGACGGCAGATCCAAGCAAAGCAAAACACAACCAGGGTGGCTTTGAGACGACAACTGCCACTTCTGCAACTTCCCCTCAAGTTGAACAAAGAAAAGAGAAAGAAAAAAAAAACTCCTTCTCAAGGATTAATATTTAAAGTGTCAATTGATTTGGAAAAAGCCACAACTTACCGGCTATTCTGTCTCGCTCCATAACTCAACAGTTACCTCAAATAACCACGTGTAACCTCTCCTTTTCTCTCTCTCCTCTCTTCTCTTTCCTTCCCTCCCTTTTTTCTTCATGGAGACTTCCCCTTTCTCCTGACTTAGTCACCCGGTCCCCCTCTTTCAACCCTCCCTCTCTCCTCCCTCTGTCTCCCTTGCTCTTACTTCCTCCAAGTTTTAATGTCTTCAGTCTGTCAGGATAACAAGTGAGGGAAGCAGACGTCCGCAGCCATATGCTGCTCATATGGAGTCCCTCTCTTGTTTTCTTTGCTCTCGTTCACATATATGTCGCCTTTTATTCCAGACATACACAACATGCAATTTCTTCATTTTTCAGCTGTTCTATTTTTCATTTTCTTCAGTATTTGCTTCCATTCCCACGAGAGTAAAGCTTTCTGTGTTTCACTTTTCTCGCAACTCTACTTTTTCTCTCACTCTCTCTAACTCACTCACACAGACACACCAGATTTTGGAGCTGCACTAGAGCCTCACCCCATTTGACCAAAGGTCTTTATGTGAAAATAAACTCACTGTGCACTTATTACAAGTGTAAACCAGGACATCAAGCACTATACCAACAGCACACACTTCTATTGTGTCATCACCAGGACGTAGAAGCCCCACAAACAGCAGAGTGTCCACCACAATCATCGTATCAAGACACTTCAGCCCAAACTGATACGGCCTGAGTTACAGGATCCCAGCATCTCTCATCCCAGTCCTGTAAACAATGCATCATCATTCTGGGACACACACACACACACACACATCATGGGCTCTGACCCTGGACTTGTAATCTGACAGGTTCAATGGCCACTTAGCAAGTCCTCATCTCAGTGAGAAACACAAGACATTACCACACACACACACACACACACACACACAGAGTTGTTCTTGTGTAAAAGGAGAAGACACAGCTCGACAGCTCACTTCCTCTTTTACTTTCTTTCTCCGGAAGACAAGCATGTCCATCCGATTTACACATAACAACAACACCACAGCTTGTTGTTCACAAGAAGAAAGAAGAAACCACAAAGAAGAAAGCCTAAGTAAGAGAACTGCACATAAACCAAATGGACGTGGTCTTCTGGTTTCCTCCGGAAGCCAACCAGGAAATAATAATAATAACATCTTGAACATCCACTACAAAGTGACACCATTTGAATGAAGGTCTATGGGAAAATGAGCCTATACTTCCCATGTGTTCCCGTTTAAAAAGGAAAATAGACGATTCATCACGACTTCAGTGTCATTGATGTCAACATGGTGCCAGCCAAAATGTGAATCTCGAGGCTTTAAAATGGGAGTTCAGATTCCTGTGGGTCCCGAGTCCGGTCGCCATTTTGGCTGAAATGCAGCACGCAGAACAAAATGTCACACACACCCATATGAATGGACTTCTTCCCACTTAATAATGCTTGGCAACCTTGCAAAGACAACAGAAACGCACAAAGGCAGTAGACGTCAACAGGAACAGATATGACCTGCTGTTTCTCCAAACATTCAGTGCTGCAAAAAACTCTCTCTCTATGAGAGCAGGGAACACAGACAACAAAACTGTTCACATGTGTGTTATTGTACACTTGTCTGGTCAGTCAAGTGCATATGAGTCTGTGTTTACTATTTTGTGTGTAACTATGTGCAGACGTTGACCCAAACCCTAATTCTGCTCGTAAGGAATCCAGCGAGATATTAGAATAACACTCTATCTGTCGGAGCCTTTTGGTGTAAAATCCTTATGGAAAGAAGGATGCTGGTTTGTGTGGTTTAAAAATAGAGACGTGGCTGCTGTGGTTATTTTACAGACTTAAAAGAATATGTCAAATCACGGGGTTAAGGGTCGAAAAACATACAACTCATGCATTTGATGTCAAACAACACACAAGCATAGCTTTTACAATACATGCATACATATACAGTGCATATGTGATGAGCTTCCAGTGTGTTTGTGTGTGTTCCAGGTATTACTCATGTTGTGGGGACCTAAAGTTAAAGTAAGTCACCGAGAAATGGCATGTGAGATAATTGTTATGTCCTATGAATTCAAGGTATTTATACGTGTATTTATATGGGATTTCATTTGATTTTATCCATTTGTCCACACCAGTGTAACCTGGATTAGACTGTGGGGTTAAGCACCTTGCAGCAGTTTACAAAGGAAAGACATAATTCACACATGTGCTGATGCAGAAATAACAGAGTGAGACTCGCCTCCCCCACTCATACCTTTCACCACTTCCACTCATCATCTTCCCAACCTGCTGGTGAGACACAGTCAGACCCTCCCACTGAACTCTCACAAACACACACACACACACACACACACAGATTAGTGCAGCTGCTCTTCTTAGGACCCTGCATTGAAACACTCTAAACTGAAGCAGTTCCTCAAAAATGTGGACCAGGTTTTTTAGTCTCCACAAGGACTCCTGATCCTGACAAGGTCAATATTTATGCCTAAAAAGGTAACAAACAGTACACACACACAGACACACACAGACACACTGAAAGAGTTATCGGAGTAGATTCTTCTTGCATGACAGTGTATCCTGTAAACACACAATGATAACACACAGAACGAATATGTGGTCTACATTTGCTCCCACAATGAGGCAGATGTTCACGAGGCGAAGACGGACACGTGCAATTGTTCACTTATGCGAGACAGAAATGAGAAACACACACACACGCGCGCGGCCAGAATTAAATCTATGCATCACACATTGGGTAAGAGAGTGGATGGTGAGCCTTGGGGGTGAACATTTATATAAGCCATCATTTCAGAGCGTGACCTATGACCCCACGCGTGACTCAAACATGCTAAATTTAGTTACAAGAAAAAAAACACTGACCAGCGTCGTGCCAGCCGACACTGTAGGGACGCCTGCAGGGCATCGATGTACAGCGAGGGAGAGAGAACAGAGGAAAGGAAAATATAAAGATAAAAGGGAACCAAACAGGAGAGGAGGGGCAGTGAAAAGGGTAAATGGAGGGGAAGGAGAAAGGAGATGAGGAGAAGGAGGGAGGGAGGAGTAGCTGGAGCTGCTCATGTCTTTGGGGTGAAAAACACCGTCCTTTAGTGAACTGATGTATTGTCAATTTCACATGTTGATCATCAAAATATAGAAATATGTTATTTGTTAATATGTACGATATTAGGCTTTTTTATTCAAGTCATTTTACCCGTCACACTGGGGGAGAGCACATGTGTAAATAACACGATTAAGCTGCTTGTTATGTGCGTGCAGGCCAACTTATTTATAGACTCGAATAAATCACAGCCGTTGTTATGTAGCTTATCATTGACACCGAGTCCAATTTCTGATGACAAGATGACATGGCATGTGTGCAAGTATGGAGTCAAAAAACACGCACTATGCCAAGAATCCATCACATAATGAGGTGTATGATTCCTGTTTGAATCAGTGCTGGTACCAGGAGCTACCTAGAATATTGTCTTGGTCTCTGTCAGTGAAAATAAATCTACTCTGACTTTGTTACCCCACAGAAACATGTGTTACTTTGCAAGTTTGCATTGAAAAATTTGTTTTTTCATCAGTTTTTGCACAGAATATGAATTTTAACACACTCTTATTGAAGATCATGTTTAACAAACATGTAGAAAAGCAACATTCACCTGCTCTATTTGCAGACCAATGAGGACCAACGTCAGCAAATGTCACAGCTCGTTAGCGTTTGAATAGAACATTCATTTTGGAGGGAGTTTAACAACATGTTGTTCAGTTCTTCTTCTCTACTTCATTTCCTCATCTTTAGGAATTCTAGTGGAGGAACAGGTGCAGTTATTTAAGAAAGAACCACTGATACAGCATTTTTAGACACGCCTAGATAAAGTGTTTTTATGCTTTTACTTCATAAGTATTTACTCCACAGAGGTCATTGTTTCACATGTTTTCAGTCACCATTGTCTAACATATATAATGTGTAAAGAGGTAAAGTACATCTGCATTTGCTTTACACGGTGTTACACACTTTAATTCCCCCCCCACACACACACACACAGGTTTTGTGCAGGTTATCCACACTGCGTAATCCAGAAAGATTTCACTTCTGTTATATCAAGTACTTTATCTGTTCTGAATTTGGCTAAAACCAAAGAGCAACTGATCTTCAAAGTCATTGTGGAGTTTCTTTCTTTTTTTCACATATTTTTACAAGACCCATTGTAAGTTTACATTTTTAAATCTGGTATCCATCGCTGACAAATTGCGGTCTTAAATGTACCATCCAGAATAAGCCCAGGAGTTATTCAGACACCGTCAGACAAGAAGTATGAATCATTAAAGCAATCTGGGAATCAGAGAGAGTCTGATTGTATCTCAATTTTCCAATCAGACTTCCCCAGACTGGCTTGATGGCATCCACATGGCCCAACAAATGATTCCCACTAAATCTGAGCTGGGGGATACACGGTCTGCTGTTGCCCTGTGATATAACCTCATTGACTTGGTTGTTTTTTCTTTTTTTTCCACATTGCATCATTCAAAAGTGGTAAATGCAAACAGCAGCATCACTGAGGCTGCTTCCCATCAACTGTTGTGGTATTTCCGTGCTGAGACGCAGAATGAGAGCTGCTGACCTGCTGGGTTAAGTGAGCCTGGACTCAATAAAACGTATGAGTGACTGTCTGAGAATTGTAATCATTGTCATGTCTATGGAGCAAGACTTCAGGAAAACCCCCTTTCTGAGTTTGTCAGGCTGATTTTTGACGTTTTTAATATGTTGTGTTTGTATTGAAATACGTTGAACCATTAAATATTTACGTAGTAAGTTTACACATTTTTGTTCTCAGAAAATTGTATGTCTGTGAGCACAATAGTTAGTGCTGTTCAACTGAACTCTACACTCAACACCAGCAATTTAGTGCATAATTTGTTATTTTTCCACTGTTATATTTATGGAGAAAATTTAAGTATCAGCTATCGGCTGCACTGATTTGTAAAAATCGACCTCAGCACTGGCAACAGACAAACCCACACTGGTCGACCTCTATGTCTGTGTACTAATTTGCACCACTGGAAAGTTTTACACTTAAATGTTCACCATATGCCTCAAAAGGTCATTTTTATTAAGATTCACATTAGAAAAATACACAACAGCTACTCAATTAAGTGAAAACAATAGGTGCAGATCAGTCAACTTGGATAAATGACTACGATACAGTAAAAGAACTGTCATTTTCTTGCTTTTTAGAAGTACTCAAGAGCTGATATGTAGATATCAGCTGGACTGATTCACTTCCATTTAACACACATGTGAGACACATCACTGAAGATCTGCATCGTCTCCGCAGCGAAGCCGCTGTCTCTGTGAGTCTGTACTTATACAAGTGGTGCTTTAAGATAAATACCAGTTACTCACAATCAGTCAATGCTAGCGTTTCATATTTAGCGTGTTTTTATGTTCCCGAATTGAACATAAAATAAATCGAAGGATCATTTTTCGCAGGTACGCAATCATGGCGAGAGAGGAAGTGGGTGGGATTCAGCGCAATCCATTCGATATTTGGCGAATTATCTTAGAAAGCGGTGGACTGACAGAACAACACTGTCGTCCCCGGAGCTCTGCTGCCAGTGTGGTCAAAGTTAAAACAAGACGTGAAATGAGAAAGAACCAAAAATGTCCCCCAGTGCTACAAATAATATGCTGTATAATAAAAGTCCACACAAAAACACTGACCTCTATAATTACACTCTCAACCTCTGACGATGTTTCACAGCTCGTAAATTTGGTCGTCAAAACGAAGCCTGGGCAAAACTCAACTCTTGGCCCATGTTACTGATGTTGGGCAGCAACAAACCTGGAAAGTTATGATGATAACCAATACATGCCCCTGTTCTGGTTCACACATGCACCGAAATACCCACACACACACTCAAAAACACAATTCCCACTCCAGTCAAACCGAGTTGAAAGAAAACCCCCATCCCTTTAAAGCCATAACTCACACAGGCTCCTGTCTTCCCGTTCTCTGACAATTTAAATCCCACTTTCGGGGTCAATGGGACTGTTGGAGGCTGTGAAACTGCTGCTAGTGCAGTCTACGAGTCTGTCTGTCCCAGTACGGCTGTGGTTAAACTACCGGCTATTTCCTTTCTTACCATAAAGTGATCATTAGATGTGAGAGGGAGCTGGCAGCAGACTACATAAAAATAGGATATCCTCAAAGTTCCAGAACCCTTTCGGGGAAAGACGGCAGTCTGTTGTAGCACTTGATAAATATGTAGACAGACACTGCAGATACAGAAGCAGCCTCTGCAGGCAGACCTTCTGGCATCTTTTCGCCATCATGTCGGGGGTTTTAAGTGGCACTGAAGCGAGAATAAAAGCAGCCTGAAATGACGGCTTCGCAAAGCCATATGAGATTTGTTAAACTGTAACGAAAACAATCTGTCTACGATGTGTAACATGCCTCATTTTGCCTTGGACTATTAGAATATCCAATGTTTAACTGTGCGTTAGATAACTGCATTAGCTTGAGCAAAGGCTCCGCGATTTGGCCGATTATCATAGCGCAAAAGAACCTCGGCCACATCAGCCCTGGGGCCGACTGCTTCCACCTCCATCCCTGCAAATTAGCCTGAACTGATGGAGAGATGCTGCTGGAAAGAGAAAGTGGGGCAGAGGGAGAGAGAGAGAGAGTTCCTGTGGTTCCCTGTGGATTCAGAACTCTGTAATCAGCATGCCAAGCTCCTGATGTCTAAAGCCACAGCCCGCACCCAGACAGTCTACATTTACTCCACACTCAAACACATGTGCAGAGAGAAGACGTGTGTGTGTGTGTGTGTGTGTGTGTGTGCACACAGAGACGCACACAGCGACATCCCGACACACGAGCTGTTGGCGAGAGGTCTGGCAAAAGGAGCACGTCCCAAATGAATGCGGCGGTGACACAAACTGTGAGACACTCATTTACGTAATATACATTATGCAACGGTCATGAGCATTGAAAACACTCCTTTTTTAATGGTAACACCAAATAATACGTTTTAAAATCAGATACTAATACATTTTAAAAAAAGAATGTCATAAATGAGGTTACTCATGTGGGATTACTCATTACTACAGGTGAAAGGACCCTAATGTGAAATATGTGAATCATTTAATGAGCGTTCCCATTCTCAACATACTGTATATATATAAACCTATATCTGACATAAACTAACATCAGAGAAAATCTTAATTCAGTGGTGAAGACAGGCAACATTACAGATGACAGCGTCCATCAAACACCATGAGCAACAACACATATCAAAGACTGGTTTAGATGATTTATTAGATTGTTGTTCTGCAGTTCAGCGAGTGAATGACACTTAGAGCTGGGGGGGGGTGATAAAATTCCCAATGTGCCTTCTATTGCAGACCAAATATGTCTTCTTTTTTAAAAAGTTTTCTCTGAGTTGAATCTGAAAATAGTGTCGGTCACATTTCCTGAAAAAAAAAAAAAAAGGGAAAGGCTTTAAGAAAACACTTGAAACCACGAAAAGTATAAATAAAAACGGTGAAATGAAAAGTTAAATCTCTTTCAATGTACAACAGAAAGTGCAAAGATGAATGAAACAATCAGCCATACCAAAAATCAGCTCACAGTAAATAAATGGCATCTGCTTTTAACATCAGGTGTTACTGTAATGAGCATGTGGAAAGATCATTCACGACTGGCTGGCTGCTCGTCACGATAACCAGCTGCGACATGGCCCGATTTCTTCCTTATGTTATTCACGGGGAGGTTTTGTTAAGCCGCAAACGCCACCGTCCGTCTCTATTTATAGCCGTGAAACTCTGACACTGTGGCAGATGATGTCATATTTGCATCATCCGCACAAGTTCGTGTGCGTGATTTTGTGCACAAATGCCAGGGTGCACGACGCTCCACCGTGTACACGTGCTTTGTGGACGCATGGGTCAGCACTTCAGAGCCCGGAGCTAAGCTTCTTCAGAATCACAGCTGCTTAGAGAGACAAGCTGAAAACTAAAAATAAGAAAATAAGAGAAAAAGTCAGAGGGAAAGGATTAGAGGAAAGGTTTATCCAGGGAGGAAGAAGTTCAGACCTTTTGTTGAGGTAAAACTTTTGTTCATTAACCAGTATCTATGTCGGTCAAAGCAGTTTAATACTCGAGAGCGGAGGTTTTACTGTGATTAGGATTATATGACGGGGAAGAGGTCCGCAGCTCGACTCTTACAGTACGTCGTGAATGAAATAGACGCTGACCAATGAAGAATGAAGAATGACAAAGTGATTATCACAGGGAGTCGCAGTGAATGTCAGTACGGGCCAACACATGACTCAGACTGAAGGGAATCCGGCTCCACTGTCACTGAGGAGCCATTGTTGAAGAGAAATAAAGAGCTGTATTCACTTCACTGATGTGCAGGTTCTCTGTGGGACCTGTGGTGTGGATTAGTGGGAGGACGGATGACTTGATGGATTTTTCTTTTTTTTTTTTGAGAGATGAGTTGGAAACAGCACCGGAGAAATATCTATTTGTTTAAGAGTAATGAGAAGTCGAGCAATGGAGGCCGGTGAGCGTTCCTACTACAGTGACTTGTTCATCAATTTGCAACCATTTTTATAAAAACCAAAGCTTCATTTCTTTGGTATATTTCAATGAAATTTCATTCCTGTGGACGTGATGAAATTACTGTGGATACTATTTAGCAAATAGTTAGCTATTTGCTTAATTAAAGCATGCTTAGCTGATGATAATAGTAATAAATCACACTTCTACATAGGATACAGTCCAGGCATCACTCTCTTTTTGGTTTACTATGTAGCCACTTACTGTTTAGTAGCTTTACCATAGCTCTATTTCTTCTTCTTTTTTTTTTTAACTCTACTTTAATTACTTCCTTTCCGTGATTATATTCCTGGCTATTCCTGGCTAAATAAAGGATAATATTTTTTTTAAAAAGAGTTGAAATTCATACTTAATCTCCTTCAAGTCGTATGCCCGTCGTGTATTGTATTGGGCCAAAATCTAGTATCTGCTTCACAAAGTCCTGGTCTTCATCCCTCTGGTCTGCTGCAGAGTTCTGACATGTTTAATAATAAGTTATTTCCTTGTAAGAGTGGCAGATGTGAGAATGCGTTCCCACATGTTTTCCCACTGGTCTACACTTCTAACATCAAAAAAAAAGTAATTTAAGACAAAGTAAATTGTTTTCATGAATAGAAACAAATTGCCATTTTAAACTACATCAATAGCCAAAGTCATTTTATAGGCACCGGTCAGCGTCCTGTGGTCCAACCACAGGTCAACATCAAGATATGCCTGCCTGACTTTTTATATCATTTCCTACCAACGATGAAAGATGAACCAGCCTCCAGCAAATGTCCACCACAAAGAGGACTATTCAGGCTGAGGACAAGTCTGTTTTCAGAAATGACCCAACCATGAGAATATATAGCACAGCTGACTGGGTTCTCTCATGCGTAGGAAGATAGAAAGAAAAGGGGGAGGAGGAGGAGGAGGAGGAGGAGGAGGAGAAAGAACAGCGAGTTCACTCCACTGGCTCTCCCTGTTCACTCAAGTTCACGGTACTACAGAACAACCTGGGTAAGTCCAGCTCCAGTCTCACTGGACTTTCCTACATGACAGCCAACATATTGTTTGTGTGATCGAAGACGTGACACGACACAGCGCTCGCACGTAAAATAAAGCAAGAGTGACACAGATGTAATGAACCCAAAGACAATGTACAAAAAAAAAAAAAAACGCTTTGAACATGTTCTGTGGGTACATGTTGGTCACTTTTATAGAGTTATTGTGACGCCTTTTTGGTATTTCCCCTCATCTGGGTCTGTGCTTGTTTCACATCTGCAGGACTTAACACATCTGTGACACGCTGAGACAGCTCACACACCAACCAAACATGTTCCGCGAAGAGATTTATAGAAGTATGACCAAAGACACATCTTCAATACTGCAGTCCAACAAATAATCTGACACCTTCAGGTCAAGATGCTGAGTTAAACAAAAACACGTCAGACAGACGGTGAGATATCTGACTACCAGACGGTCTAAAAGAAAATTCCTAAAAGACTTGGAGTTAAAAGCAGTGACATTCATCTACTCACCTGCTAATCTATGAGAGCAACAATGAGGATCTGCAGAAATACAACCCAGCAGAATGATAAGATTCCTTTAGCATTCCCATCTCCAGGTGTGAACGTTCATCCATTTCTAGTCCATAAAAGGAGAAGTGTTTTGTGATAGTTAAAAAAAGATGGTGCAAAAAAGATTGCAGAAACCCAACAGAGCATTAACTCAAAATAAAGACTTGAGATAAGGACATGAGGAGTGACTAAAAAGGTCCAGTGTGTAACACTTAAGAGTGTTTAATATAGAGTAGAATTGCTTTAAAATAAATCATATAGTTTTTGTAATTGTGCTTTAGGCAAGGGCCTTGGTTTATAGAGACTGTGGAGTTGTAGCATCATGTTTCTACAGTAGCCTGAATGGACAAACCAGCCAGAGTGTGCTTTTACATTTGTTATTCAAAAAAAAACAATGAAAAATGACATTCCTGCTGGTCTGTGAAGGCCACCGTAGTTCCCTGACGTGCTTTAGAAAAGGGAGAGGTGAACAGACAAATCCTTCTTTGTTAAAGTTTGCTATGAGATCTCACTAATCCTTACACACTGGACACTTGAGACACAGAGAAGAGGATAAATTAAACTGAAAGTAAGGAGCCAATTACGCGCACTTTGCCGAACCATATTTGTTTCAAAACAAACGTTTTTATATATCATGCATGTCTCCATTCAGAGCCCCTTCAATCTTACAACTGAAGTTATTTGTGAAGATTTCGTGGCAAGTTGTTTTCAAGCTCAAAGTTAAAATATGTGTCCTATAGTCACACCATTATCACCAACGTTAAAATACACGTGTAAATAGGCCGAGCAAAGGAGGCAGATTTATTATACTTTAAATATCAAGTCCATACTGTGTATATTCTGGTAATACATTTGTTTACTATTTATTATCTTTATCTTTACTGTCTTTGCTGCTGTAACATTGTACATTTCCCTAAATAAAGGATACATATATTCATTCTGTGCCAACAGTAGGTCATGTTTTATATTCAGACGTTTAGTTTAGATGTAATTTAATTTCTAAGTTAAATCTGTTGTCGCCTGTTTAAGGTGGAATCCAGCATTGTGTGTCTGTGTCTGTGTGTGTGTGTCTGTACCTGGGTTTGGAGTCTTCTTCATGCTCCGTGTTTCCTGCGGTTTCTCGGTCGGTGAAAGCAGTTTCAGTCCGCACAGGAAACTCGGGGGAAAGTCCGTCTGTCTGACTGAAAAGTGAATTGGACTGTTGTCTCCGTCTCCCTGCATTTGCTCTTGTGTGCAGCAACTCGCCCCTCGCGGCGCGTGATGGCACAGCGCAGACGCAGATAACGCGTGTGATCCACTGGGATGCTGAGAGTGAGAGCGCGCGCCCATAATAACGACAGACGCGTGCGAGCGCACATGGAGAACTTGATGCGATTGTCTCGCATGAGAGAGTGGCCAAGAGTCGTCATGCTGAACACTATGGAAGCTTAAAAACATCTATTAAACACTCAGCAGCCACATTACACCTGGTGCATATTAGATACACCTGTTTTTAACGCGCATATCCCATCAGCCAATCACAAGGCAGCAACTGGCACGTAGACGTCATGGGTCAATTATGGTGACCTCACTTCTTTCTGGTTAACATTTAGTTCAGTTTTGTCAGAGATGACTCGATGAAATATTTAAACACAGAAATTTAACTATTTCAACTTGAGAATGCTTAAATATTTAAATGAGTCATAAGACTTAAGACTTTTATTAAATTGCTGTAAATTGTTTTTGTAATTTTACTTTTATTCAAGTATGTTTCTTTGGGAAGTACTATACTTCGCTATGTTCTGAATCATATCTGTTACTGAGTAAAAAAAAAAAAATGGCCTGAATTAAAAAAGAATTAAATAAATAATTCACTTTGTCAGTGAATGACGAGGACAGAAGACTTGGCGTTAATTAAGGACCCTGAGTGAGTGACATTAGTGACCTTTGATGTCATGTGTTTACTTGTTTTATTTTGTCAGCACTTCAATTTGTATAGGTTTGCCTTTAATTAAAAACAATTAATGTTTTGAGATTTGTGTCCCCTTGTTCTTTTTGCACGACACAAGAAAGAACCCACACCTTATTATATAACTTGTTACTTTTTTACTTTAACATGAGTACAATTTTAGTAGTAAAGTAAGTAAAATGTTATCAAAATAGTGGTACTTTTACTTGAGTAGAGTATTTCAGTACTCTTTTCACCTGCTAAAAGGTTAAGTGAAATGAATTGTACAAATGAAACCCTCCAGCTGTATCACAACCCCAACATTTGCATTATAATCAACCTTTGTTTCCATTATGAGTTTAGTTTTCAACTGTACACTTAGGATCTTTTATCTTATCTTAATATCTTACTTAGCCAAATGTGAGAAACCAGTGGCTGAAAGTGTGCTGTTTAAAAAGCTGCACCTGTTTCACTGAAGGCATGTGATGCAGATGACTCAGTTTCCGTTTCACACACACAAACATGTTTCAGTCCAATGCTGCTCTCTTCTGGTTAAACATGAGACAGGAAATACCACAATATTACAACGTTGTTGATTGTGTGGTTGTGTGGTGTCTTAGTGTGAATGAAAGTGTTGTGTTTTTTAATTCTGTAGCTTTTAAAGCATTTATTTATTTTTACTTTTAAAGCACCTATTTTTTTTTTTTCACATAAGCGTGAAAAATGCTGTTGGATATTTTGTACAATGACAAATAAAGGAATCCAATCTACTATAAACTATAGATTTGACTGTTTCTTGTGCAGAGGAGGATGAAATAGCACTTTAGCAGTTATAGCAGTCAGCATAAATATTTATTTGAAGGCTCTTCTACTATTTTTTATCTACAGCACTGGTAAAGTCAGATCCGTTTAGATTAGTTTAGCATGTATTGCGATTATGCAACGCTTGCCGGCACTTTCTGAAGTCCAGTCTTTAAAAATCTTTAAGATCAGCTACAACAATTAACTTTTTTCTTTAAGACCTTAAATTGGCTCATTGATGTATTCATCATTTCTACCACAAAAAGGAATGTTTTTGTGTGTGTGCGTGTGTGTGTGTGTGTGTGTGTGTGTGGTTGGCTTGTGGTTGCACGTCTCTCACCTCCATGCAGCTGTGCAGTCAGGTGTGAAACACACACTGCTGGACAAAAGAAGATAAAACATATTCAACAATCATGGGAGTAAGATGTCTACATAATTAAATGAAATAGATTGTTCGATTATTCAAGTGCAAACATTTTTTTTTAACTCAAGCTAAATCGAGAGAGAAAAGATTTTGTTTGCCACTGATGGTTGTTGAATAATACAGTTCATTTCAGTAAGTATTTTATTTGTGACTTACAGTAGGCGTTCCCCTTAATTCTTTAGCAGTATATTTAAATTGTTGTTGTTTGCGGCTGCCCAACCTTGTTTTTTCTAAACACTGTGTGGTTCCATTGATTTCCTGTCCCTTACTGACAAACAGGTTTCGCAGAGGCAGTAATGTTTAAAGACGCAAATGAAAATGAAATGAAGAGTTACTCGTGTTTTTAATTGATAATTCTGTATTTGTTTACATCTACGCTCAAACATATCTGCACAATTTGCAGCCATAACCCCATAATATATTGTAAACAAACAAAAGCAAAGGAATATATCATAGAAAAGAATAGTCACACTATATTAAAAAAAACAACAACATTTAGTATATATTACACAGAATGACATCATTAAGACTTTCTTTAACCATCATCAGTGTCGCTGCGGATGAAACGCTGCGTTGTGTTTGCCATCATTTATCACTTGTATCTATGTCACTCAGATTTATTTTTGTGTTTCTTTGCTCCCCCGTTCACTGAGACGTGCACCCACCCAGCCCCCTTCATAGATCACAGGGTTTGTGACCACAAGCCCTGTCGTTTACAGTCTGCTCTCCTACACAAACTTCCTGCATGTTCCATTTACTTTTTAGTACTCACTTTAATAAGCTCAGTTGTCGAGATCATTTTTGTAGACGTTGTCGTACTTTACTGCGGTTCAAATACAGCACGACGAAACCGGAACTGCTCAAATGACGTCAAAACGTCACATAAATGTGTGGCATCGGATCCTTTCGGGGAGGTCTGGTTGTGTTCATTTGTATTATATACCGTTTATTATACACTCTGTCTCACATAAGCTTACTTACAATCGGTCCAGCAAAAAAGTTTCAAAACAGTCAAGAGGAAAATTGTACCCATCAGATAATGTGCTCGGCACAAGACGGCGGCTACTCTGGAGCAGCTACAGGGTTCTTGGTCATAAGTTCATACACATTTTCAATGGGGGGAGCGCGTGTTCTTCTCCTCTGAGTCCATCGTTTCACCTGTTGGTTGTAAAATATTCTTGTCATTATCTGCTACAGTTGATGTGTCATAAGATGTTTTTAATCATACATCTCATTTAGATGTGTATTCATATGATCAGTTTGCATCATTTGTGGCAGAAAACCTTTTTTCTTCAATGGTTGTGTATTTAAGCACAATCAAATAAAAAAAAAGGCAATCATCATATCCTTACAAAGAAATTGTAGTGGGTTGACAAAGACAAATAATAATTATTATGAGATAAGGAGTGTTAAGATGTTCAACGTAGAACACGTCGATGGTTTGGGAGGAAATGGGTGTGATAGACAAAAGATAGATAGATAAAAGAGCAGATGAACAGCACGACAACAGTATGACAAACCTCAACACACTTCACATGAACACAGAGTGAACACAGAGGCCGGAACTCACCCTCAAACTCAGCACAATGAAGACCAAGGTGGTAAATAAGGTGATAGCACTTGTGGCAAGAACGACTAACAGCGGATCAGGACCTTTACAAACCATGTCCGGTTTGGTCAGGCTGGACGTTGTTGACGTGGGACACTGTGCTACTCCTGTGTGAAATAAAGATAATACAAAGGGATTGTACCGACTTCAGGCAAATGTTCGAATAAAATGTCCACGTACAGTGAGTCTGAACTGCTCAAAAAAGAAAAAGAAAAAAGAAGGGCTCAAGGGAACACCTTAATCACACGCCACAATATTTACTGATAAAAATTGTAGAAAACAAAATAATGGAACAGCTCACTCACTAAACCAAAATCCAACCATTTAGGGTGGCATTTAAAAAACACACAAGAGCACTCAGAGAGCGCAAACATTTTTTACCTACTGGTACCTGAAATGTTTACATTTTGATGGTAAATTTTGCGGGGAATAATACACAACTCCTTATATGGACATCCTGCGGGGGGGTGTTTATACGTCGCATATTGAGGCTTTTAAAAATGCATGTTTTTCTCCGTCTTCTTATGTGTTGTTGAGTCAAAGTCACGATTCATTTTATATCACGTTTTTAGTCGTGATATAAAGTAGCAATAATTGTGCAGAAGTCACCAAAAAAAGACAGCTTTTCTGTAGTTTTTGTTCATAAAAACGAGCCAAGTGAACTTTGAACTGTAAATACGATTTTTAACATTTGGAGTACTTTTTGCTCGGGTGTGTTTATATAGTTGGTGAAATTTTTTTTTATGAAAATGTATCCTGATCTGTTAAAATGTCGATATTATACGCATTTGAACTTGATAAATGTGACTTGCCAAGGTAAATTTTCATTTGATAGGAAGTAGACTGTGATTATTAAGCGCCTTTCTTCAGCAGTGTATATTTTACACATATTTCTTCACAATTTTGCAAAATGAGACTTTCCTTCTACTACTATCCTCACCAAAATGTTTTCTTTATAAAGAAAACATTTTTAAACAACTTTATATAGGCTATAAGAATGTGTAATATGTGAATTTGTGAAATTTTGGATTTTAGTTCCCTTGGCTCATTTTTTTATGAACAAAAAGCAAAGAAAAACACTCTACTTTGTGACTTCTGCACAATTATATACAATGACTTTATATCACTACTAAAAATGCGATAAAAAATAAATTATAACTTTGACTCAACACATAAGAAGACGGAAGTCTGAATATGTGACCAATAAAAACAACCCCAGGATGGCCATATAAGGAGTTGTGTATTATTCCCACGGCAATTTACCAAGGGTGCCGTGTGAGCACTAAATAAACTGTAGTATAAAGTAGAATTTAATGGATAACAGACAGACAGAGATTAAGTTTACATAGGCTGTTGATATTAACAGAAACACTGGAAAAACTCACCTGATATAAAAAGAGTGTAGACATTGCATGTGACTTGGATATTGATGTTTGTTATGTAGACACATGTGTAGACGCCGGAGTCGCCCGTGTTCAGGTCCCTGATGGTGACAGTGTGGTTCTCCAGCTGTCCTTTCTTCTCAACCCTGTTGCTGTATCTCTTTCGTGGGGTGATTCTTTCAGGTGGTGGGCTGGAGTGATAGTAAAGCACCTCTTCCTGCTGCTGCTGCCGTGAATCATGATACAAATACATCCCCACAAACCCGTCAATGCTGCTGGGACATTCTGTGTAAGAACACTCCAGGGTGACGTTACCACCAGACTCTCGCCACAACATAATATTGTCTGTGAAAAAAGAAATACTTATATTACAGTGCAGTTCCAACACCATAAAAGTATGGTAATTGTTTTTAATAGGGAAATAAAAAATATGGTTATATTAAATGATTTCTAATGCAACTGTCCGCTTGGTAATAATGATCGGAGAGCAGTAATAAGGTCATTTGTTCAAAAAAATGTGGGTTTTTGAGTCAAAGTTATGATTCTTTTTATATCGCAATTTTTAAGTAGTGATATAAAGTAGCAATAATTGTGCAGAAGACATAAAATAGAGCGTTTTTCTTCTATTTTTGTTCGTAAAAACGAGCCAAGCAGAATTTGAACTGTGACGTGTTTCCAAATTTCACAAATTCAATCTGACTTATAACTATTTTTTGTACTTTTAGCTCAGGTGTGTTTATACAGTTGGTGAAAATGAATTCCATTTTTCATCAGATGGCCTATAGGTTGTGCTGTTAAAAAAAAAAAAGGATATAAGACACTCTATATTGCACATTATTGTTATGTTTTAACATAGTCGTGGAAAAAAGCAGCCAAAAAGCTCTGGGTTCTAAGGGTTAATGGACTTACCTGCATTTGTGAAGACAAAGAGCAAAAGTACAAACCAACTGAGAGACATCATCCCTGAGTGTAGCACTGTATGCATACTGTCTCTGTCTGTGTATGTGTGTCCCATAAATACACACGGCAAACACGTGCTTCCTGTAGATTGTGATGTGGTTTAGAAGACTACTTGTGAGACAGAATGACTTTCCTCCTGTTGTCCTTCCACAGCGACATGACCTTTAAGCTGTGAGACTGTACTACAGGGTTATGATGCCGAAGCTGCAGGAGAGGTAAAGCACTCGCTGAAGAATATGTCATAAATGACAGATTCATTGTGAAACACCTCACAATTAATACTGACATACAGTAGCAAATAGTAGTATAGTATAGTAGCACATTGGAATTGTACATACAACAGAATTGTGAGGTGAATCTATTTAGCGGCATCACTTTCAGAATCCTTTCTTTTTTTCTTTCCTTCCTTTATTTTTTTTTTTTTTAAAAAGAAGTCAAATTATCCCCTGCACTGATCGACCAACTCATTTGATTTGTGTGTGACTTTGATTCAGTGTGATGAGAGATCACCCTCTGCTGGAAATGATCAAAAACAACAACTGCAACAAGGCAGATGAAGCGGCGTCACTTGCAACTCCATCTGTCCATTTTCTATTGCTTCATCCTCCACCCTGGACAGATCACCGGTCCATCACAGGGCCACATACAGAGACAAACAACCATTTACTATCATATTCAATTGAGAGTGTCCAATTTGCCTAATCCCCATAAAGGCCCTTGTTCCAACCAGGGCTCAAACCCGGGTCTTCTTGCTGCAAAGGCAAGAGTGCTAACAACTACACCAACCGTGTGGCCCTCAACTCAATTACACATTTAAACATGATGGGATAGTTTAACCATAACACATCCGAGACTTAGATAAAGTGAAAATCAACCTTTCACTGCACTTAAAACAGATTTCTTCTGTATTGCAGCATTTTCAGCCAAAGTTCTGACTTCACATTCACTTGATTTATTCCTACATTATCTGCATACTTTGAAATATCCTCCACTTTCACTTCATACATCTCACTGCATTCCACTGTTTTCCCCCCCAGAGGCCTCTGAAATGAGAAAATCCTGGCACTTGACAGTTTTGTCCCGTGAGTGTTATAATGACGGACTTATTGTAGCATGTGAACACCGAAGGATTTCTTCCCTCTTCTCTTTACAGAGAGTGAGCAAAGGCTGCTGAGTATCAGGCTGAACGTATCACTTGGAAAACACCACACAGGGAAAGAACTTCTGGAGGCTTGAACTCAATTTCTTGCATAAACTAATGAAGTTGAAGCAAGAAATTGAGTTCAAGTCGTCCAGAATGGTGGTACATCATGTTCTTGAATTGTATTGTGTTATACAGAGAGGTATTTCTGTAATTATGTTAAATATTTTTTTACATGATTCTCTTCATAGAGTGTAGGAAGAAACCCCCCAAGCTACATCCAACAAATAGTTGTGTTTAACAACTTCAATAAATGCTGAACTTCATCAGAACAGGATTTCTGATGAAATAATTACTCCAGTATATATATACAGTATGTATATACGTATATACATATATATGTATACATATATACATATATATGTATACATATATACATATATATGTATACATATATACATATATATATACATATATATATATATATATATACATATATTTGGGGTGACTGAGTAAAAGACAGGGAGACATGAGAAGAGAAGCAGCATTAAAATTCCCAAACAAAGACATTCAAATCAACACATTATGAGACTCGCAGCTAGAACTGAGATAGTGCAGGTATAATGTTATGGTCTGGCAGTGACCACAACAAATAAGGAAGCTCACAAGTAGATCGATGCATCAAAAAAAAAAAACAAGAACAGGCAACCTGAAAAATACACAAGGTCACCAAACAGCACCACCCGGAGGACAAACCTGATTAAAAAGTAACCATGACGGTCATCATTTAAACTCCATCCAACAGGCCTGCAATAAATCCTGTTCTGATGAAGTTCAGCATTTATTGAAGTTGTTAAGCTGATGATTAAACACGACTATTTGTTATAAGAGTAAGAGGCCATGTGATCATTTCAGATTTGAATGTGATTTTTGGTTTCTTGTAAATATTTGATTTATGTATCTTATCTTATCTAGAACAACCTCCTACTTTCACACCATCTTAATGATTATCATGTGCCATCTCCAAGACCTGTCGTGTAACTGTAAATTCAAGTTCAAGCTCATCAAGGATTTCTATCGATATAGAGTCGATATTTCCATGTTACACCGATAATACTAGAGGTTGTCATTAAAATGACTCATTCAGGTTTAGTGTAAAATAAATTTTTAATGACAAATAATACAAAAAGGAATTAGTAATATTCATCTAAACTGCGGATGAAATTTAAAATGTACAACCGTCATTGGCAGAGAAGAAAACATTACACATGTTTGGGTTTTTTCAAAACAAAAGAGAAAGTAAAGACGGATAAGAACGATTCTTATCTTTCTAACAGCAGTGAGTGAAGACAAAACAAAAACTAGATCTACAACAACAATGTGTGTCACAAAGGAAGAAAAAAGGGAGACGAGAGAATCTGACAAGCGCCACAGAGGAAGCAGCCAAGATGTCACGTGTGCTCACATCGCAGCAACATCCAATACCAACTTAAAAACTGAACTGCACAAACAGAAATAACGACACGTCAAAAACAAACACTTTCATTTAGAAACGCTTTCATCACATCACATTCATCATCTCACATATTAGTTATAAAAACACACTTATAGAGTCTTTTATATATATTTGTAATTACAGTATATACAAACAGTAGGCGGCTACTCACAGGTCTTGTGTTTCTTTTTTGTTTTTTTAATTACAAGGCTAAAAAAAAGGGTTGTTTTTCTCCCCTAAGTCAATGATTTACTCACAATCATGACATTTTAGGGGTTATAAATTTGGCTGACAACAAAACTTTTTATGAAGCACCTGCTTCACCACCGAGCACATCTTAGATCTGAAGTATTCCCAAAAGCCTAAAAATATGGGTTTTAATTTCTACTTTTTTGATATCAGTATAAATGTCAAATGGTAAATCATGTCAGAGACATGGAGGAAGAAGAAGAAGAAGAAGAAGAAGCAACTTTTTTAGTGGTTTAAAATAAAGGATATGAAATTTGCAGAGGCTGATGTTAGATTGACCACAGACCTGGGAAAAACCCTTGAAAACCCTGTGAAATACAATGTGATCTCAAGGTTACAATATTTCACTAAAGCGTTATGATTCTTTGCTTAGGGAGTGGACCCATCTAGTGAATAACAATGACTTAGCTGTTTAGAGAATAACACAAGATTTCTACACTTGTTACCTATTTAAGAGTATATACATCATTCGTAGAAATGCATGGGTCCTGTATCTTACATAAAAACTTTTTTTTTTTAAAGAAATTTGATCTCAGTAGAAAGAAAAATAGCCTTTCATGGAAAAAATGTCAGTACACTGATCAGTTAAGCACATATGGCATATAAAAACAACAACTAAAAACCATCCAGTCAGAACAGCAAGCTTCATCACTTTCATTTTGACACAAACATGCACCTGCTGCCTTTTTTCTTGGACCATGAATCCACAGTAAATCATCACATAATTTTAGAAGATAAAGTGAAAGTGTCTGCGGCGACTGACTTGCTACAGTCAGCGTGGGCAAAACAATGACCAACACAGACTTAGACACTCCGTTCCATCCTAAAACTACCATTCTTGCAGCTGTTAATGTTTTCAAGCTCAGCCTCAATTCCATGGCTTAATAAAATTGTCACTGATTCAAAAATCAAATGTTTTTTTTCATTTATATCAGAAGAGTTAACTTCACAATCACAGTATTACAAGTTATCCCTGGTTACATGGTTTGCAGTAGGATGAGTATAATCAGGGTGGAGTTCATCACAACAAGGAAGTGTTGATTGCAGTTGTTACCAGTAAGCTGGCACATACAGGTGAATTATATCCTGAAGAGAGAGGATGGAAGACAGTGTTTAGATATTGGATATTCTCTTTTTCCACTGCTTATACAAAAAACCCCCCCCAAGAAACAGGTGATACTATTTCAATTGTTTTCTAAAGCCCTTTTCGCACGGGATTAGTATTACCTAAGGATCTCTAGTAATATGTAGTCATTGCGGAGGATATCTGTGATCTTAATCCCGTGTGAATCACCCATGACCGTGACTTGCAAAGTAAAAATTCCGACGTAAATTACCTGGCATATTTCGGCAGACACTGAGGTGTGAATGGATATGAAGGGATCGGGGTTTCCCAGTCAATAAGAAGACGTCCTTGTACAAAGCAAGTGATCCACGGCTAAGAGTTGTACATGTTTTGTTTTTTTTGTTTGATTTCATTTGGTGCCAAACAGTGAACAGTTTCCGGTTTGTGTACGGAGATGACTGGGCCCTGTCGTCGAGTTCATCAGCACAAGGAACATAATATTGGGGTCATGTCAGTAAATTGTGTAATACTAATCCCATGCAAATAGGGCTAAAGGGCACCACAATTACCTCAGCTGCTGTTTTGGCTCGTACCCATCTCTTCAGTAAGAACTGTAAAAGATACACCATCATAATGAGTGCATGTAAAAAAAAAACATAACAATAATAATAATAATAAAAATAATAATAATAATAATGATAATAATAATAATGATAATAATAAACTAGTTACTTCATCACAGTTATGGTGATTGAAAATCTTGTCATTGTGACCTACCTTCTTCAACACCTGGTTCATACCTATTATCACCCTGATGAGGACCTGGGCAAAGAAAATCAATAAAGTCAACATTAAATGTGGGTTACAAAGTGTTGCTATAAAACTATCACAATATTGAGCAAGCCATGGTACCCAGGAGTTAAAAAAAAATGCTCTCAATCAAAATACTGGTGGCTAGCAGAATTAGTCAAAAATGACTAATTCTGGAGCACTGTTGAAGTTAGAGGGATCCCAAGCACCACACCTGATGCCAAGATCATCACTGAAGGGGCAGTGAATTTTCTTGGTCCATTTAGAAACGTGTACTGTGACTGCAGTTCATGGAAACAGCTCACAACAGGGCAGGAGCATACTTTCTATACAAACCAAGTCTAGTGACTTGAGTCTGATGTTATTCCCTATTGTGGCTTTTTTCCAGAAAGCTGTTGATTAAAATGCTCACCAACAATCATCATAGTGGATAGTTATAGTAGAATAAACATTGACATAGTCTTCCAGTTGCAAAATTAACTCCCATTGTGAAGCCTCAAGATTTGTGATTTTTACCAGCTGTGTGGCAGTTTTTGAAATGAGAAATTCACAGACATCACCTGCAACCAAGCACCTATTGGGTGATACCAGCTGTCAATCACACTAGTAACCACTCTTATTATTGTCTGTTCACCATTGTACAAAATAGCAGATATAGAACATATTTACTGTCATGAGAAATCAAGTCAGAAATACACTCATTTTTCCACCGACTTCCATTCAAACCCAGTTATTTTTGCAACCAGTGCTGGTGGCTCCCTGCTATGCTTCCAGTGTGAAATAAGTCTATCCTTAATTAGTCCCAGTCCCACTTTGCAGTCATACAACCACAAGAGAGTAAATGTACAGAACATGTATATATCTATAGATAGAGTGAATGCATAGCCTTAAAGTAGCATAGTGTGTCCAAAGATGCACCTACTCATAAGGGGAGTTGTTGACTGCCTCCGGGCCTCTGTCAAGAAAATGGTAAGAGTATGGTCACTAATCTGTATGTATCATCAATCTTCGTCAGACATTTGGTTAAATACTGCTTAACAAAGTATTTCTACTCTCCTGACGGTCGAAATCCAACATAAGAATAAATTAATCTCAACTTGGCCTCTTGCCGAGCATGCGTCAGGTTTTTCCACACTGAACTATTTTCTTTTGTCTGCCTATTTCCTCATAGTTTGAACAGAAACCCAGTCATGAGATCCTGTGCTGATGTACACACATAAACATGCACACGCATAAAAGCTGAAACTTCCTTGTTGTGACCCTATCATATATCATGTTAAAAGTGCTGCTATTTATTTTTATTCATCAGGCAGTTATTTGCTAGACCATAAATCCTCTTTGTTTTTTGTTTCTTTGTGACTTCCTTGTGTTTGAATTTCAGCGTCACTGTCATTGGGAGGTAGGTCGTCCTAGATTTACCTCTGATGCTGTATGACCAGCAACAACTGTACATTTCTATTAGCACTTTTAATGTGTCCAATCATTACTCAAAAACTTTCTAAATCCATCTGAAAAAGCAAAGCAAGTGCCTGTGTGGGTGCTCACCTCGAGATCGCTTTCGATAACGGAATAGCAGCAAGAACAGCAATCCCACGATCAGCGATCCAATCACCACCACGGGAGCAATGATTTTGGAGGCTGCATCCGAGCCCTTACTTCCTAGCCCTGCATGAATTAGAATGAAATAACAAATGGTTAAAGTAAAAGTAAAAACAAAGAAAGAGATGGGACTCAAAATGTCTGTGTTTGTGAAAGAGAGCTAGGCACAGTCTGGTGGGAAGTTCCCAGTGTGATACTGCAGCAATTTACATTCACTTTCATTCTGATTACAGTGGATAGTGTGCATAATTTATATCAATGTCTTTGAAGGGCAAAAGAGAAAGTTTGCCAAGGAAGCAACACTTGCATTATAGGAACTGAGTCGGCTGATGATAAATTACTTTCTATCATATGAGGTACACGTAAGAACTCCACACAACATTTAGATCTTAGACAAGTAGATCAAACAACATCACCTAGTCTTATCGGTTTTCTTTTCTTTGCAGGGATCATTTCAACATTTTAGATGTTTTGAAGAGGAGGTTGATTCAGGTTTAGAGACATGCTGCAGCCTGCCTGATACCGGTAGCTATGCGGAAGATAATTGTTTTCCAGGGCACTACTGCAGTTTATATAGACCGCCAGCTTAATGTTTACAAGATCTGACAAAAACATGTAACCACTGACTGGAGTTTCAGGTTCATCACAGTTAAAAAATATGCTTATATTATATAACACTGTTGATTATTATTATATTGTGGCTGAAATCATTGCACAACATTTTATTGTGTACAGCAGGATAAGCCAGAAGGCATTAAGGGTGTCTAGTGTGATGCTTGACTCACCTTCCGATGCTGGCAGGTCGTCTAAATTGAATATAGTCTCAGCCTCTTTGCCTCCAGTGGCGTTGAAGACAACACAGGTATACTTGGAGAAAATGGATCCACGTGACAAAGTCAACGTGCTGGAGAGGTGAAACAGACCACCTTGGGTTTTTTGTGCCTCCAGTTTAGAGCTTTTTGTCCAGTCCGTGTTGCCCTCAACAAACCAGCGAATTCTACCTTCTGGGTATCCACCATCCACGTCACATACCAGGGCAGCATCTGCATTTCCAGTGATTTTCTCAGGGATGGAGTGTATAACAGGTTTACCGTATTTGGCTGGAAAGCAAATCCGACAGATTAAGTATCACATTTGTTGACCCTATCTGACAAGCTGGCTAAAACAGCTGGTAATTCTAGATGGGATTATTTGTCACCATGAAAGTTAAAATATGTTAAGACACAGGAAAGTCCCATGCTCTCAAAACAATCTTCCTGCTATCAAGACATCAATTACACCGTTCATGCAGTCAACAGTCTTTGTGAAAGTAAAACAATAATGTTTACAGAAACAGAAAATAACTGTATAACTAGTTATGCTTTTAGTTTAGTTTGGAACAATTAGTTCAGGAATTTCTCTGTGCCGAGTAACAATGGTTGGCAATTAGCTGGTGACTCTCACCTGTGACTTTAAGGCTGGTCTGGAATTCCCCATCCCCACTGTTTGTTATCACTGTGCATGAATAATCTCCACCATCTGCCAGTGTAGCATTAGCAATGAGCAGGGACACGTTCATGTCCTTCTTATTCCAGGATGGTTGAGCCATCCTGTAGCCCGGCTGCTGTGTAACTTTCCCTTTGTGGAAAACCAACAATGGTTTCTCCACTCCCTCTTTCCTCCAAGAGACAGTTCGGATCTCTGCGTCTGCAACCTTGTGTGTGATTTGGACAACGCATTCTAGCAGAGACTGCTGGCCATATTGTCCCACGTTTTCAGGCTTGCATACAACCTTGACAAATGCTGTAGAGGAATAAAAAAACAAAAACAAACATGTATCAATAACATAAGTGCAAATAGTATTTAACAGGTGAAATGTACGGTTTCTGCCAGATCTTACCATTCTGTGCGTTTTCTGCAATGACGTATGCGTTAACAAGCGTAATCAAGAAGAGGGTAACTGGGAAGGCCATGTTCTCATACCTGCAATGACAGTAAAAAAAATAAACATTTTTGGCCGTGAGTTTACAGTTAAACTCACATTGGACATAATGTCTGCACAGAAATAGAGTCACCAAAATTACATTAAAAGTTTGTGTTTAACAAATCAAAACAATTATTTTACAGTGTCCTCGTAGGCACATAAGGAAACACAGGATTTACTGGGGCAGTTGATAATACGGTCTGTGATACGGGTTATCTAAAATGCTAATCGTTAGGATCAGTAATGCCAGATAACAAGAGGTTATGTTGAGTTTGTCTAATTAATACATACATACATACAAAACGGTGTTACAACACAGCTCGTACAGGTTAAGGGAAGCAACATAACACCAGGTGGAAAATGGTAAAAAAATGATTTATTTGCAGGAAGGCAATACATTGATGACGTCAATAAACCAAAGGTAAGGAACAAGGTGGGCTCTGTTTAAAACATGAACTAAGCAAAGCTTAAAGGGAACTCCAAAAAAAGGATATATATTTCACTTACCTAAATAAAATGAAAATAGAAAACAAAAGTTTGACTATGGCAAATATCAGTTGAAGCGATTAAAGCTAAGGGTCTTGCTCTGTCCTACAATCAAAAGATTACTTGGTTTATGACAATCTAACACTATCAGTGCAGCACCACCAGTAAAGTCAAAGAAATCAGTGAAAATTAGAAGGGTTAAAGACACAGAGGAGCCTGCATCCTGAGCAAAGTGGAAGGAAGTTAAATACCCCTGAGACATTCCCAAATGTGGGAAAAAAAGTACATTCAAAAAGTAAAAGTGAAAGAGAAGTCAAGTACAATACAAGTATCTTCATAAAAACACTAGGATACTAAAGCCACTGCAGCTGTGTGTTGGTGGATGTAGTCTGAGTCTCTGGATGAAACATCTGCGGTCCACGTAGCGTGCCAGAATTTAATTTATGAAGGTCTTCTTTGTGAACCAACCATGACTACAATTCAAAATAACCTTTGGCTGTCCTATGGATAGACAATGTTTTTGCAATAGCTCAATACACCTCCCATGTGTGGTTCACTTTATTTTTTTATGAGTGTCCAAAGTTAACATGGCCCTTCAATCTGAACCTGTCCATACACTTTCTGCCTGGATACTAATGACAGTGTTTACCCAACCAATGTGAAAGCTTTACTTCTGCAAGATCAAGGAGCTGCGCTGTAACAGCCGACACTACAGCCCAAGCAATATTCCAATATATTCCAACTTTAAAAAGGATTTCTTTTTGGATTTTTTGCCTCTTCTTGCAGCTGACAGAGGCAAACAGAGGGGGAGAACGAGAGGGAGAGAGCTATTATAACAGAGGATGCTGTACTAAGTTAGATATGTGCAAAACAAATTGCATACAGTTTGACAACCACATAACACATACATATTTAATTTAACCACATTTTTCATTTAAAATATCTTAGATAACGGTGACACAGGCAGTGGTGGAGTTTGTCTAACTATATATATAAAAAAATTCTTGTTACCAAAATATGATATCAGTCAATAAGCTTCGGTGAAGCTGACATTCTGGTGGGTTGTAGTCTATAATGCAGCTCAGTAAGTATGAGAGCTTTAAAGGTCCAGTGTGTAAGAATTTGGAAGAATTAGTGTCATCTAATAGTGACACTTCAACAAGTGGGAGAATCCGGCAATCACACCAACCTTTACCAAGCGCTTCACAGAGCTATGATGTCCTATGCACACCATTCAGGATTTAAACACTATGTCTTCCTACTCCTTCACTAGTAAACTAATGTATTGTAAGGCAAACTAAACAAATAAACAAATCATTTTATTTTAAGTAATTATACATTATACAAACATAGTGCCTCCCACATGGTATGCACTAGACCTTTAAACAGAAAATGTCAACTTCCACTGAGTGTCACCTTCACTCCCAGTTCCCTAAGCCACTTCATTCCAACTGACATTAACACTTAAATTGAAGGATTTTTCTTCCCCTTAGTCTTAAATGTTGTTGCACCCTTGTGCGTCTGGAAGTGTGTCACATTGTCTACTACCCTTATTTTTGTCAACAGAGCTCTGTTGCACAAGGTGCCACTTCCTTTTCATGACTGAAAAAGTTCAACCTGATTGTTTAATTTAGGTGTTATTTACTCCTCTAGTTCCCTTATGAAACAACTTCTTTCCTTCCTCATTGTGAAAAGGTCTGGGTTCATAAAAAATGTCTTCTGTCTATGGTTTCTTTGTCACAGAGAAGAGGAACCAGAAAAATTAACAGAACAGTGACAACAGTGAGACTGCAGTTTGGAAGTAGTTAATGGCTGCACACCAGTAGTTGCTCCCAGTAAAAACAAACACACACATAGGCGGTGACATTGGCGTCTGAAATGTCCCAATTCTGGGACCAAATCTATAAAGCAGGGGCTTGCCTAAACGTTGGGGTTACTTACTATGTATTGTTATTTCTAATAATATGGCTACATTTTTTAAAGCGAATGACCGTATTATGTATATAACAATAGGACACGTAAACATATAGTAGCTACAAGCGGAACTGTAGTTGAAGTGGCTGGATTTACCGGGAGCAGTTGCACTTTGGACCAAGTCGAGCCCATACATCCATGGTCGAGCCACATAAAAACCAGCCGGAAGTAAATACGTAAACAATAACATAGTTTTCCCGCTGTCAGTTCGCTACATGTACGAATACAACATGATACCAGTTTATTAATTATCTAAAAGTAGTACATTTATTACAGTAAGGGCACATGCAAGCTGACAACGGCGCCACTTTACTACAGTTCCATTATTATTATTATTATTATTATAATAGTTAAAGGTATACTTGACTAAATATGATACTGTGAACGTCACCAACTGTCATGTTACAATAATGTAACGTCAAACTCACCATATGAGCTCGTCACCGGGCGGCCGTGAATGAAATGAAGTGCCGTCTCCTCCGTCCTTCGCCTCCTTCGCCTCCTTTCACTTTCAGTATGAGTCAAAACTGACGCGCACTGTTGTGGTAGTCAAGCCAAATGAGGTCAATTTAAGTTACGTTTTTTAACATAACCTTTTACAACATTTACAGAAATATTTGGTTACACCGAAATGATACATCTATTACATTTAAATACACATTTAGAATCTACATGCTACATCTTTTAGATACAAATGTATACTTTAGATTAAACAATAAGGTGTAAGATTTAACATTTAGTTTTAACCAATATATTTCTTAAGACATGCTGTGAATGTGGTAAAACCTAACGTTTTCTTAAAAAAAAATCACGTTTTATATCACTGTTTGAAGCTAAATGTTTTATATTTATATTTTCAGCTTGATGCCATTTACAAATTGCACTTCCTTGTTCACTGAACTACTAAGAATTTCATTTTTATATTTTCAAATAAATACATATTATCTATAAGAGGAACAGGTCACATTTTTCCACTTGTGTCCTGAAATATAGTCACACTGGTGCCAATATGAACACTGTGCTATAAACATTCCTCCCATTTATACTGGTCACAATTGACTGTCCTTGTCAACATCCTCTTTTACTTTTTGGTACCAAATTTTTTGATTCAGCAGGATGTTGGAGTCATTGTAATCACACTCCCTTGTCCTGCAAGATTAACAATTGTTACAAAAAAAGAGAAATCTGCATCACCACAATCTTCTACTGCTTGGTCCTCCACATTAGGGTTGCTAGGGCAAATCCCAGCTGACATAGGACAGAAGGCAAGGCAGGGAATACCCTAGAGAGGTCGCCTGTCCATCACAGGGCCAGCACCAATCCCAATCCATCCACTACTTTTTTGAGTTATGCTGTTCAAACACAGACAAACATGAAAAACACAACATCCTTGACAGAGGTAACGGTCAGTGAATACACAATAAATAAAACACATGGTCATTGATTTTTAATGCTGATTTACACTTGTGCCATTACTTGAATTCAAATTTCTGCAGTGACTTACATCAAGCAACAGGAACTGGATGGATACGGGATACAGGTGTCTATGCGTCCTCTTGCATCATCACACATGTTAAAAATAGACACCACTGGACATTTCACATACCTGAAATGTGTTGTTTTTTTTTTTTTTCTTAAATGACAGCTGGCTGAACACAGCCGCCACACACATGACTTAACAACAGAAGCAAGGACTGTTTGAATTTTGGTTCAAATAATGTGACATGAAATCTACAAAAGGCTGTTCTGTACTTTCCAGTGAAAATGCATGATTGAGCTAAAACATAAATAAAAGGCTGAGCAGTCATAAGGTCACTTGTCAAATCTAGGATGGGTATTCTAGAAACACTCAAGTGTCATGACCAACAACATTCCATTGTCTCGCAGTGGAAAAAAAGTGTGTTATTAACATTGTTAGGATAGAGTATGAGGAAACACAGCCTTGTTGGATGTTATTGTAACGGGCACCTTTTCTTTTAGAGTAAATTTTACCTGTAAAAACACGGGGTACTCAAAACTGGCACTGGAGTTAGAATAGTCTAAGAAGAGTCAGTTGTGACTACTATATGAAAAAGGCTAGCTCCAATTGTGTTGCCTGACATGGGGCCTAACAATACAGTAATTTATGAGGCTCATATTTGGCTCCTATGTGGATATTAGTACTAGTAGTCAGTAGAAAGATTCCAACTTCATGCAACAACAATACAACAATTATTTCACACAGAAAAAAACAAAACAAAAACAACAAACAGGAAGAGCTTATTAAAACAAAAAAATCTTCACAGTTAACAGTTTCATCTCACATTCATACATTACAGACCAGATGTGCATGCACAATGGGTCAAAACTGAACACAGTGCAAAAGTGACAGCTTTTTCTTGGCTTGTGTTCTAGAAACCATTAGTATAATTACATACAGCTTGTGCTGTTGTAATAAAGTTTGGGTGGGTGGGTGAGCGGGGGTTATCATTATTTGACATGAGAAATGTGGTCCTTGTGCCCTTTCTGACAGGCGTAATGCGTAACATGGGCAAAGGCAGACGCTGAACCATGCACATAGAAATACATAAAGTGCTTCTGTCAAAATAAACAAACAATAAAAACAGTACAAAACGGTCTCCAAAAAAGAGGTATCAAAACAATGCACTTGGGGATGTGGAGGGCACTGGTTCCTGGTTGACATCAGGACAGACAAATGGGCTGGGATCCTTGTTTGGGGAAAAAAATAAAAATAAAAAAAAAATGGAGAAATAAAAAGATGAGTTCATAGATTAATGGAGGGGCAAGTTGGTAGGAATTCAACCCAGGATGAGGCTGGACTTGCCCCCCGGAGGATTCCTGCGGCCTGATCCTGCAACTGTCTCCTCAGCTGCTGGGGCTTCCTCCTCCTGTTGCTGCTGCTGCTGCTGCTGCTGCTGCTGCTGCTGCTGCTGCTGAGGAGGAGGTGGCTGATGCTGCTCTGGAGCTGCTTCAGATTCAGCTGCACTTTTGTCTGAACACAGACATGGGGAAAAGGGCACTATGATTTACAGGTGGAAACATAAACAGAAGAACAGTGAGTTTATTTTTCTTACAAGAATATCTTGCTGCTTGGAGCAAGCGAGGACAGACTTTTTTTGCCTGGGACATGCCATTTTTACCCTCAGTCTTTCAGCACCACTACATTTACTGTATGCAGCCATTTAACTCAAAATAAATACACATGGACAAGATTCTCTCTCTAAAACAGAAACACTGGAAACCTGCATTCAACCTTCACATGGACCTGCTCTTAAAGTAAATCACATACATCGCTTGTGAGTCACTGTTTTGTGTGCTGGATTATTGACTCAAAGTTTAAGTGCAAAGTTTGCAAGCAACAGTTTGCATATCACAGCTTGACTACAAACATGGTATATCATATAAAAGGCAAGGCAAGATTATTTGTATAGTGCCATTCTTACACAAGTCAATTCATAGTGCTTTACAGAAGCAAGTAAATACATTGTCAAGTATAGAAATAAAAACAATTTAAATCAAGCAGACAAGAATTTTTCATCTCTTCTGTGTAAGCTGTGTAAACGGTAAGCTAACTTGTCTGCCATATGTTGCTCCGTCCGTTTTGAGTATATGAACATATCAGAATTGGCATATTTCAATGTTTTAGTCTAACAACTGCAGTGCTGTAGTACTGAATATGAGGCACTACAGTAATGTGGTCATAAAAAATGGCACTCACCATGATCATACACAGAATTCTCTCCTTCCTAAGAAAACAAACAGAAAAGAATGTCAGGTTTTTTTAACAGCATTTTTATATAACAAAGTACATTCTGCATCATCAGTCTCCATGAAAAACATCCGTACTGAATAATTAGAAATTTGAGGATTTTTTCATGTAAGACATGTTGACAGATCACAGTAGATGCTTCAGATTCAGATTTTACCTAAAATCTTCAAACATCTTAAGATGTGGAACACGATCTTACCATGGCGGGGGCATCTGCTGAGTGATTGGTGGTGTGGTTCCCTCCTCTCCTCAGGGGGGCTGAAGGCTCACCACACAGCACACCTGTGGGCTTTCCACCTGGAAGAACAAGGACAAATCAGCTGTTTACAGATGTGGACGGATGTTGGAACATTACCTCTACGTCGGAAGACAAATGTCTGCAAAAGTCTCTCTGTAAATTCCCTGGAAACCTTGCCAGCTTGTGTAAACAGAGAAAATCCCATTGTTCAACTCCTAACGAAAACATGTTCAACATTTATCCCCATACAAAGGACATATCAGATATTAAACTGAAAAGAACAGATACTACAATTGATCTCAGCCAAAAGGCCAAGGATCAATGACCCACAACTTCAGTAGTTAGCTGTAGGCAACTGGACCAGCTTGAGTCAAGTCAAAGTAAGACACCTCACCGCCTACCAAAGAAGCCTTACCCGGTTCTGAACTAAAGAAGCCTCTTGAATGAAAGGTTAAACATCCTCAATCTAACCCAAGCAAGTCTAGTTGCCTAAAGCTAACTGCTGAAGATGACTACGACCTGGGTGACTGAGAACCTTTTTAGACAAAGCCATATGCATCTGCAAATTCCAGAGAAGGTCCAGACCGAACTCCCTGGACATGTCTGAAAACGGCTATAATGGCTCAGATAGATAACATTCATACTGAAAGACATGACGTGGGTCAGGACTGAGGCTTGCATACACAGTATACTGTATAGAGCTCTGGTAGCTCACACAACACCCATCATGCAATGATCGCAAAAAAGACAACACCATTTTGGCAGGAAGCCACGATCTTTAAATCTATAGACGTACATATCCGGCTATAGGTCAGGCAATTTCATATAGGTCAGCTGTTTCATAAAATATGAGATGGTGGATGGACAACCGTCTTGCCCCAGATTGGCAAAATAGTCAGGCAAAAGCAAATGGAAGGACATTTTACCAGATCATAAAGAACCCTAAGAGATGGCGGTAAACATGCTCCAAGTAAGCATAGAAGACAGAGTGATGGGAATGCACAGCCATTGGATTACACGTCTGTAGCAATTACTACATATCAGATACAGAATCCAATGCTTAATAGCTTTAATATCTTGTTTATTTTACACACCTTTATTGTGATGTGTAGGCGTTCTCTGAAGTATGATGAGGGAACGTTTCCATTCCATTTCTAAAGCAATTCAATTGTGATTGTGACAGAGACATGGGAACTACTGCTTATCTTAAATCTTACAAAAGACCACAAATGTAAACCAGAGGTCATGATGACCTGAATATAGTTTACAAAAAAGGCTGTATGTGCCAAATCTTGTCTCATTCCATTGGAGCCATCACACAGGTAAAACACAGCATGAAAAAAACTGCAGTCTACTTGCATTGTGTCACACATTACAATCAACTTTTCTTTGTGAAAAAATTTCTCATTATATTATGGAAAAAGTCATGCCTTGCTAACAATTAGGGATGGGACTTTTTTTTCGACATAACGACTGAAAATCGACACATGCTCACCTCGACAATAAAAATAGAGAGTTGAAATGTCGGGGGAGGGGCTTGTGGGATTTTCACGTGTGTTTGTAAATTGTATTTTGTCTTTCAAGTTATTACATTGCATATTCAAATAAACATCATAAAATGTGCTACACAAATGAAGACGGCATCTCACCCAGTCAAGATCCTGCACTCTGGTGGACACTTAAAGAATGCAGGTTCAAAAACCTGAGCCGTCTGGTGAAAGCCTACCTCTGCATCCCTGCCACATTCGTGCCAGCGGAGAGTTTTCTCTGCCACGGGATTAATAGCGAATAACTCCACACTCGCCTTCTTCCCAAACACGTGGACAGGCTTGTGTTCTTGAACAAAAACGAGGCCGAAATGGTAAGATAAGTTCAACTATTAGAGATGCGCGGTTAACGGTGACACCAGCGGATGGTTGCGTGACAAAAAAAAAAATATTTGGATGAATTGCGGGCGGGCCGCGGCTGAAAAAAATAAACAAATAAATAAATAAATAAATAAATAATATGTAGGTTTTAAATATATATTGACTAGATCTGAAATGTGAACATTCTCAAACATTATTTTTCATCAGGCAGTAATTAGTTGACCTAGACGAACTGCTCAGCTGTTTAGCAGACTGCTAATTGTTGAAAAAAACATTGATGGATTATTGATATTAACAGTGGGTGGGGATGACATTACAGCCCATCCACGCATCTCTTCTTTTTAAGAAGGATGTTGAATAAACATTTTAAATTCGCAGAAGTTTCTCATTTTTATTATCACTGCTTTGATGGTCAATATTGGACATTGCAGCCATGTTTCGTAGCCTAAAATGAAGTAATACAGTGTAGAATATTTCTTAAAATGCCGTGTCGTTCCCATCCCTACTAACAATAACGGTCTGTTTCTGTCCATGTGGGCTCTTTGTCAATAAACCCTTTCACTTTCTTGTTAATCGCGAAGAAATGGACTTCTATTTGAAATAGTGTGGGATTTTCACAGACATGTCTGTATATTGATGAGGGGGGAACAGTGCCTAGGCCAATTCATAACAACACATTAAGGCATTTTTAAAGTTCAATTGTACAGAAGCGTATTCATGCCACACATACAAAAAAGTGGGGGGCAAAGTATTTCACGTTATAACGAGAAACTATCACGTTATTTCAAGAAAAGATGTTTTCACATTATAACGTGATTTTCATATTAAAGACAAACAAAACGAGGCGTGAGGCAAGAACAATGTCTCGTTTACACAATTTGGTTAAATTCTACTTCAGGCTTTGTTTGAGACGTGGCGAGATACTCCAGTTATTGAGCACAGTGGATGGCATCGTTATCAGTACGCAAACTCAAAGCCGGATTTTACATTGCTGCCACACATACAAAAAAATTGGGGTGTTCAGTTCTCGTTATCACGTGAAAACATCTTATCTCGAAATAACATGATAGTTTCTCGTTATAACATAATACTGAGCACCCCATTTTTTTGTATGTGTGGCAACAATATGCTTCCGTACATTTGTCTGGACTTCTAACAACAATTAAAAAAATGACTTAAATATTATGTTTGCTGTGTTCTTTGATTGCACAGCTGTGTGCAGTACACCACTGCTTTTAGGTTAAAACAGCAAAAGAAAAAGGCACTTGGTGACTATGAGAAAACTTGCCGGTCTAATTCAGTACAGTGATTAAAAAAGATGCCAGGACTTAATGTTTGTTTTTTTTATTAAACAATGGGGGAAAACGAAAAAGGAGAAATCTGATAATTAAGCTTGGCTGTTTCAAATCAAGCTACAAAATAATTGGGATTTTAATAACTAACTAATCTCATTATTATATAATTTTTTGAATGTGACAATTAGTTAGTTGTACAGTTTCAATTTTCTCAGTCAATGGGAAGACACTTGCAATGGTGATGATGCGAAAATAATGGTAGATTTAGCTAGTTTTAGCTCGTCGTGGGTTGTGCTACAAATAGTCTGATATTTATATATATATTCCATCTAAGTAGGATACTAGACGAGAGCCACACAGTTTTGGAGATGAGGCTGGTTGTACCTGGTGGGTTGTTTCTTCGATTAGCATAGGGGTCTTCTGGCTCAGCAAAAACACTGGAGGCCATTTTGTTTTTCCGAACCGGTGGTTTGTCCCCATCTGCACCAAATGAAATGTTGGAGCCACCACCAGGAGGGCGCAAAACCCTGAAAAGAGAAAGAGAGAGAGAGATGGTCAGATCAACAGTGTTACTCAAGTGTAGTGGCTGATGTGAAAAGTCTTGGCTTTATTTTAAAACTCAATGGAAGTGTAAATAAAGAAAACACATGTCATAGAGTGCTACTGCAACTAAACTAAGTGATTGTACAGTATTTTTACAATGCCTGGACAGTCACAGTCAAGATTCCTGGAAAGTTGGTTCCTGCTCAAAGAGGTGGAAACTTCTCTAAATTAGCAAATTACTTGTGAATGCCGATGTGTTGGCTGCTGGAGAGTTTCAGCTTAATACCTGTTACCAGTGGTCATATATTATTATTACTGGTGTTTTACCATTTTGAAAATGACTCACCATGATAATGCAATATAGTTAAACAGAACTATTAACTACAAAAGGCATTCACGAGAGTAAGGATAAATTGATGGACTGATGCATTTGACTGCTGTTTTAAAAAGTCCAGTATGTAAGAATAAAGGACATCTAATGATGCGACTGAAAATTGTAAGAAACAGGAGACTCCCTCCCCCACCCCTCCCTTTCTCAAGCACATCAAGGAACTACAGTGGCCTTTACAGACCAGAAAGGGTGAATGTCTTCTTTGTTTGCATAGTAATAAGGGGTGATTAACATGCAGCATCATTTGCATGCATAAATACATTATTTTCTATGGAGCCGCACATCAAGACACCTCTGTTGCAATGCACCTGTCATTCTGGCCGTGTCTGTGACTGCGTTGCAATGAGATGAAAATATCTCAACAATTTGGAATGCAGTAAGTGCTTTCAGTGCACCTGTTGATACTTGGGCCAAAGAGGTAGGTAAAAGAGGTCTTTGTTTAACCTGAAATAAACTTTGAACCTCCATCATTCAGACTTGAATTGAATCGGCTGGTGAGTGCCAAAGTGTGACAGTGATCAAGCACAATAAGGATCAGAGACTAAGAATAACAATGTAAAAAAGAAAAATAAATAAGTCTAATTCGTTCAGCAGTTTAATAGCTGATAGAACAAATGATTTTTGCATAACAATGTGTCTTGCTCATTGATGACAGAGGCCACAGGAGCCCAACCCTCAAGCATCTCAGTTAAAAACCCCTCTGGCTTCTTCCACACATGTGATCAGACCCTTATGTTTACAGTTCAAAATGCTAAATGCTCACTTTGCCTGATTTGTCCTTCCGCACTACATAAACATAGCAGGGTGCAAGATAGCAGCCTCTGTAAACCAAACCTTGCCTAAAATATGTGTAAAAGGTTATTTCTGAAGCAACAAAAACAAAATTATTATTTTAAACAACATTATGCAACTTTTACAATTGCATGTATCAGTAATACATTCAAATTCTGTCAAACAAAAAAAATCAAATGCTACACATAAGACCTTTATCTTGATGTCTAACAGATATTAACTAAAACCAGTAGATTTCCTCAGACTGTGCAGTCTACTTCATATTGACTGCGTATTATTCTCTAAAATAAAAAGGTATTGCAATGAATGTGATTTCACATGTGGTTAATGTTTTAGTCTAATATATTTTGGGCATTTTACCGGATTTACATTGTCATTAATGTTCTGATAAACTTGAAAATCAATTCAGTTCACTAAAAACATTGATTAATCCAGTGATACTAAAAGTGATACGGCAGCGGATTTTCACCGCATCTGATGGAAAGCAACTGTATTGGGGTATTGTCAGGTGTGGCCACTCTCTGTAACAGGCCCTCGCCTCTAAGGGGCTTACATGCAAGACTGAGGTTGTAGCTACATCACAGAGCACCTCAACAGCATCTTTGTGATTCCGAACTATAAACTTGGAGACCTAATGGGGAAACAGTCGACATGTACACCACTGTAAAAGGCCTACATAGTTAAATCTGCTGTGTCTTGCTAGCTAAGCAGCATCTGTACAAAAGGGAAGGTCCATGCGTGCCATCTTGCTAGCTAACGTTAGGATGGCAATGGTACATCCCTAACGGACAAAAACGGGAAGGCGTGGTACTGAGCTGTCTCCTAGCAGCAATGTGGCCTCTTCTTTAGATTCAAACAAATATGACGCCGTCGAGAAGCAACTGCAGACAGACATTAGCACAAATATGCCTTTAAATTAAGTGAAATTTGTGTGGCGTTAATGTTAACATGAGAGGATGCTGGAGTGGTCGATTTGATAGTGGTGATGCAACGACGCCTTTTACCTGGAACTGCTTTTGGCTCCGGGCTCTATCCCTTGAAAGTTCTTGGTCGTCGTCATTTTTGCACAAAAGTCGAAAACGGTTAATTCATTTGTCAGGATATACGTAGATTACACTTTCATTAGCAGTGCTTCACCGCCTCATCATTGTCTACCCAAGCCGGCGGTTCTCAATGATCAACCTGCCTCCAATCTGATTATACAACCGCTACCAATCTGTCCTGGTAATATTAAACTTCCGGTCAATTTTTCAAAATAATATAAAGCAATAGGACAAATAAATGCTCTGGCGTTACTTGAAAGGTGAATATCTCAAACGTAAATTCATAGTTATAAGGTACACGATTTACGGCTAACAGTTTGTTTTTATATCGCGCCGAATTTCTACAAAAGTGACACATTTGGGGTGTATTTTGAAAACAAATACGCTGTATTTCCGGTTACTCTGATCACTTCAGGAGTGACACGACAGAGCAAGGAACCTACAGTACCGCCCACAAGAGGACAGCCTCTTCTTTGATTGGATACTGACGCATTAATCAAGTCTCTAATTGGTTGAAGTTTGTGATTCACATTTGTTGGTGGAGGTGGGGGTCTAAATTGAATTGATGCTAAGAACGTGTCTGAAAAAAGTGATATCTGATGTCGTCATTTCGGATTTTATGATATATTGTACGTTATTAAACAACATTGGGTTTCTCAGTCTGGTTGTAAATAGTAATTATAATTCGGACATGATTAATTCACCACAATGGGTCTATTCCACCTCAAACATTGTAAGATGCTTCAGCAGGAAGTGCAAGGTGTTTCTCATAACATTAACCATCCAGCCAGCCAGCATGCACCCAGAAACTGAGAAAGCTGGAGTGGAACTCAGCCATCATCACTTCGATTATTTTCACTTGTGCATTTCATACTGTGTGAAAAATGCTTACATTTCAGAGTGATCTATTATTCAATGTTGTGCTAAATTATTCATCTGGATGAGGTGTTACAAGTTTATCAGAACTTTTAGAGGCAAATCCTATTTATATTATGTAGGAGATTGACTTTTCAGTCTTTACAGCTTGTTCCTGCAACAATAAGTTTTACTCTTATTGTGAATGTTATTCTGTTAATCTTATTTGCAGTATATTTAAATTACATAATAAAACTTTTTCATTTACGCTGAAACCTTTAATCTTTGTTTAATAAAACTGGAAACAGTAAGATACTTACTAGGTATCTTACTGTTAAAACAATTGACAGCAACATGTTAAAAAAAAACTCAATTTATTCCAATACTACATTTTCATGACAGAAGTGAATTTAAAATGCCGGCTTTCTTAAAAATAACAAAATTACATCTGAATCAAAACCTTGATGACATAAGTATAAAAACAAAAATAAGGACCAAGAAATGTTTCTTCAAAAGCTCCGACATAAAAAAGCAAAAGGAAAAAAAATCAAAAAAAAAATCACAAGCTTTAAATTTCTTCGGCAGACATACGGCAGCTCACAGGTTTGTCTACACTGCACAGATCAGAAATGTTAACATGTGAATGACAGTGTGACCAAATCTATCTACACCAACTGTGCTGCGGTCTTCCAGCATTTTGAAAAAAAAAAAGAAAAAAAAAATCCGTATTCCACTGGATGGTATCAACACTGGTCATGAGCATTTGAAACTGGGCATAACAAACATGTTGGGGGATGAAAAGGGGAGGTAGGTAGGGATGTTTGTAGGAAACAGTCTTTAAAGAAAAGAGCCTCCAGTTTGCTGTTGAAATACATCAATCGTATCTTCATCCTCCATTTCTAGCTGTAAGAGAAAGTTCAAACATCAGATGGGAGAGTTCAACAAGGATTCATGAAAGAAAAGTTGTAGGGTTTTCATTTGAACACAGTTTAGGCACATGTAAAAATACTTGTTTGAATATTACACAAAATAGATAAAGAGATCCATGACAGAGCACCATTAAGTTGATTTGGTGGGACAGGGAAAATTCAAGTTAACAAAACCTTTCATTTGTGTGACTGTTCTGTGAACAAAGAGCACAGGCAGTACAACTGCTCAGTGCTAAATTAAATTAGGAAGGAGTATTTTTGTTTAAAATTAAGTCAGTCACAGACTCTACTAATAATCTCACTTTTACAGTGAACAACATTTCCTTGGTATATTTGTGCAAAAAGAAGCAACATCATTTTCAAAGTGAAAATTTGAAATTTAAAGATGTTTTGAATGTATATGTCTTAAAATGTATTGAACGAGCCATACCCATTGTCCCAAGTAATAATATTGTGATAACATAACAAATGTTGATTCATGTAAGCTGAACAAACGCGAGTCTCCTTACCTGTGAGGGTGTGTCTGTTTCATTGATGGGCTGACCATCAAATCGAAATCGAATTTGCCTCATTGACAGCCCCTGTGTGGACAAGCAGAAAGAGATTAAAAATAGACTTTATGAGACACTCTGGCAATCCAAAACAATAATGAGCCAACCACGCTGCATTATTTCATTTAACTTTACAAATCATAATCACACTATGCAACATGGAGCTCATAAACGTTGGTACCATATAAATTAAATATGATGTATATAGCCTGTACAATGACATAAATTGAATTGCAGTCTATATAGTAATTCCTGTACTATGAAAGTTCTGCAGGCTTATCTGTGCAGCTTATCATTCATCCTGATGATAGTTGTCCAAAAGTCTGTCAATCAGGATGAAATTGACATGAAGTTATCTTTCTTTTCTAAAGAAGGAAGCTTCTTGAATGACAGATGAAACGCCTGCACGTCATCTTTCGCTGCAAGACCACGAAAAAAGACTTCTCGGGACCACTACTTCCAAGACCTTAAAGAAATCAACAATTCTTTCACATTGGTCATCTTTTATCTAGGACAGTGTAAAAAATCACACAATGTACATATACTTGAGAAGCACTACTGTGTATTATGGTCTCACCTGTCGTTCACAATAAGCTTTCATCAGTTTGCTGAGAGGAGTGTGCCTTTTGATCTTGAACTGGACCACTGAGCCATCCTGCCCCGCCACCTTCAGGTTAATGTGCTCATTGTTCTCAGTCTTCACTCCCTCCTGAGAGAGAGAAACATAAGTATGCCTGCATTCTAATTGCTACACAAGATGTGATGCTTGGATAAACAATAATGTTAAATGTTATAATAGGACCTTCGGCATATTAAGTAGACGTGACTTAACAGCTACAAAACCCAATCGGTTGGGGTCAAACACTCTTGTATGGTCTGTGTTATACAGGCTTGTGATTAAAATGTGAGTTAACTCTATCGTTGTTCACGAGTTTCCTGATTTGTTGTAAGCGCTGCATCTGCCTGGTTGCACCCGGGCCGCACAGACCTCTGAATCGGTGTGGTTTGTTGCAGAAAGAAACGCAGCAGGAGAACCCTAACATTGGAGTTAGCATGTAGCATTAGCCTTAAGCAAGCCATGGCCTATGAGTTAGGATAATGGCCAAGGGCCTAACGGGGATGGAGACTGTTTCTTGTACGTATCCACCTCTCTATACCCAGACACACAGGGGTTTTTACTTGGTTAAATGCGTAATTTCAGTATTTCATACGAGTTGACCGGTTTTTCCCCTCAATCTATTCATTTAGTCTCTTTGCTAATGAACACTAGGTTCTCGTGCCGTTACTCACATTTCTCTGGTTCTTCTAGACGATACCCGGACACACAACATTCACATCCCTTTGCGTTACGTGTTCATCACAAATGCAGACGTAACTGTAAAGGGGTTTGTGTTTTCTCGACGTCTTTATGTCAATACACTCGGGTCTCAGACACATTAGCCACGTTAGCTTATTATGCTAACACATCCCGCTAGCACAGTGCTAGCGCGGCAGTTGTACTGTGTGCGCTTAGCATTCCCTCTCAATATTATGAGATTATCTACGAACTGGTCGCACATGCTGGCATTTTCGTGGCATCGTCAATGCAATTATCACACATGGATTCTGACGAACAGAGTACACAAAGCCCCGTGTAAAATCCACTCCTCACCTTAGGTTTTTCGTCTGCCATGGCTGCTGCGGTGCTCTGTCTGTCTGCGCCTGTTTCTGCCGCGGCTGCGCTAACTGGCGCGCCACTTTGCGTTGGAGGAGTGCACACAATCGCGCCAGATCAACTAGGTAGGGGCGAGAGCCGTTTTATCTTTTAACAGCTATTCATGATCTGCAGCCCAGATATTCGTTATTCCACTGTCAAAATTAACTATTTTTTTAAATCTACAGTCGTGGATTAGATTTAATTTTTCTCAAGCGTAAAGACTTAACTTTCCCATTCACATGTATCGGGTTTCTCTTAGATATGTTAAATTCATCGTGGATTATGGATTCATGCATCTAAATGATTGTCCAAAATTACAATCTGAAAAATCTTACTTAATTCTGACGTATTGTGGATATTGATACAAAATATGAGTAATCTAACAATGATGGGATTAATTTTTACCGTTGTTGATATTAAAGTGTGAGTCTCAGGCAGCAGGGTTATTCAAACTATTTTATTTACAAAATTAATCAAAATATTATGATGTGCCACTTTTTCCATCTTTTATCATGTTTTTTATTTTGTTAACACAATATACAGCTTTAGTTTATGGAAATATGTTTGTTTACCTCATTACAGTATTGATCTTGCAGATGTTCAATTCTAGCCTCTGGGAAGTCTGGGAAGCTCTGGTTGGACTATTTTACACTGTAGTACTACTGATTTTACAGATGCACAGAATGATTATGATTATAATTAAGAGCTGCATTAAAAATAAAACAATCTTCAGTGGTCACTTGCTGATGCATTGACACTATGTAAAATGAAGAATGTGTGAAAACTGTAATACAAATAGACTCATCTTTTTCTTTATTTTTCCATGCACAGAACTAGCTTTTCAAAAAATACTTCATGACAAGTTCATTTCACAATCTATGACAAATAAATAATTTTATAAGAAATATGAAGAGAATTTCCTTTACAGCACTCATAGCCCCAATTAGACAAAAAGCACATAATGTTAAATGAATGCAGAGTAAGCCTAAATCTTTAAATTGACCACCACCAACTTCATTCATGTATTTTACCAAAGCATACTCAAATTAATAATAATATAGGTAGCTAGGAAACCCTCACACAAACATGTAGAGTACAGGCAAAGCTATACATTGCATTTTAATTACTTTACACAATGTACTTCCCATCTCCAGGGGGTTAAATATCAGAGGTACTTAAAAGCCCATGTCTGCCAAGAAAAATGAGAATAATATCTCTGGTGAAAGGCTGACATTTTATCTACGGGCATTTTACTATTAATGACGAAACACCATCCAAAGTCGATTCCACTTTTACTGCATCATGTAGCAAACGAGAAAGAGTATGCAGGAGGAATAATGTTGTCGATCACAATATCATACAGTAAGATCTTTTATATTCTTCCCCAAAGCAAAATAAATATTACATTTATTACAATAAATACTGAAAGCAAACAGAAAACATAGCGCTGGAGCTTTGACTTCATACATAACTCAGGAGAAAACTCAAAGTATTCAGTAGTAATTGTGAGCCATCATGGAAGCAGCAAATCATGGGCAATGCAGGGTGTGGCAACATGTTAATGTGACCCCATTTTAATAATCTCCTTCTATGTGTTTTTGATCTGTGTTAAGACTGTCTGGCATCCAACATCTTCTTCTATGTGATATGACTGAGGGGCTGGAGAACACATCAACGGAAAAATTAAAGCAAAAATGTATATTGTATATAGTGACCAAACTTTATAATGGCTTGGCAATATTTTGACACCGAACCATCGTGCATGTTCACCTGGTTAATACCATTTGTTATTGCAGAACTACACGTCTTCCTCTGGCATTATAGTTAAGTTTGATTGTAAGATCGATGCTACAGGACTGGCTCGTTCAGTGAGAAAAGCTCAGACAGAAAAAAAAAAACTCATTGAAGTCCAATTTAAGTTTAAATTATATTCTTAAAATATTTTTTAAAAGATTCTTCAAATCCACACAAAACACCCTTCCAATTTAACTTTCATTTGACTTCTGAGCTGCATGAACACATTTGATGAGCGAGTCTTGAAGGCCCAGTTCAGAGCAGACCTGGTATTGAAATTCATCAGAGATCCATTAAGTGGACAGCATTAAGTACAACTGTTCAAACCTGGCATTGAAAAGCGTTCTGAAAAAAATCTGTGAGCAACTGTGACGGGTTTTCATATCTGCAGGCTGACATATTTTCTGTTGTCGCTAACAAAATGATGTTTCATTTCATGTTGATAATGTGTTTGTGTGTCAGTGTGGGTCTGCATGTGTGTGTTTGCGCGAGTGACAGACAGAAAGAGAGTTGGAAGGTGTGATGCTTAGGCATCTGTAACATGAAATAAGATTTGAACCATTATAAAAAAAAAGAAATTGTTTTGATCACCTTTTTGTGTTAGGGGCCACACGGTGGTGTAGTGGTTAGCACTCTCGCCTTGCAGCGAGAAGACCCGGGTTCGAGCCCCGGTTGGAACAAGGGCCTTTCTGCATGGAGTTTGCATGTTCTGGGTACTCCGGCTTCCTCCCACAGTCCAAAAACATGCAATGTGGGGATAGGTAAATTGGACACTCCAAATTGACCATAGGAGTGAGTGTGAGAGTGAATGGTTGTTTGTCTGTATCTGTGTTTGGCCCTGCGATGGACTGGCGAACTGTCCAGGGTGTACCCCGCCTATCGCCCAATGTAGCTGAGATTGGCACAGCACCCCCCGCGACCCTCTGGTGGAGGATAAAGCGGTAGATGATGACTGACTGACTGACCTTTTTGTGTTACCAAGTGTGTTAATCCTGCAGTGATGGCTATACATAAGTCCATCAATGACTGAGTCCTGAGAAGTGTAATAATACTGTGCATCTGCAGCCAGGAAGAGCTTGAATGTGTTCTGCAGACATTTTTTACGTTCATGCATGCTCTGGAATTTTACCACATGCGTCCCTAAACCACCAGCAGGATCCAAGGTCACATTCGGGACACATTTGGTGTGTTCAGACCTGTACTTAGCACTGTCTACTTGTCATTGGGTCACTTAGGATGGATGTTAATACCAGATCTGTATTGTCTGTATTGTTGTCTGGTCGTCCTACAGGAGAAGACGGGGCTAAAGAGCGCCCCATCTGTCAGCAGGGGGAAACTCGTTCACCTCCCAAACCTCTGTGAGTGGCTGCTCTCCCAATGTGAACGTCAGTTTGTATCTCATCCGGACCTTCTCCTGCAAAACACATACATATGGTTTGGCAGATTGCTATAATACACACCTTGAGCATTGGCAATGTCAATAATCATTATATAATTATGGCACATTGGATGTCATACAACTTTAAAAATTGGAAATACAGTAATATCTTAGACATAGGAAAACACTGCTTATATGTGTTCTGTCACTTAATATATTTCTTAATGTATTAGTGAATATGACCCCATTAGACCTGGTACTAACATTCGTCCTGAGTGATCCAAATATGGGCAGATGGCTCAAAGTACACGTCTGACCACTCCTAGTCTGTCCTGAATGCATACTCCGATCCGATCACAGAGACAACATTCGCAAGTGTTTTGACGATGCATGTGGTCACATTCTTGAGGACGGATTAGAGAGTGCCCCCTCCGAGGACATTGTCTGATTTGTAGCAGTTGCACAGTATTTCTCCACTCAATGCCAGTGCCACAAGATTAACACTAATCTTCACATTATTAGTTTTTTTCTGATGGTTAAAACCTTAGTTTGTGTTAAAACAGCATGAGAAGACTTCTGATTCATCAAAAACATAAGTTTGTTCTTGCAACATCAGTGTGTATTTGAATGAACGGTGGGGAGTGGGAGCACCAGATCTGATCATATCGGTCACAGAAGATGTATCCAGGTTGCATATCATATTATTTTGAGTGAACGGTCCAACTTGGCGCTATCCACATGCGATTGTATCACTGAGAATGGATGTTAACACCAGGTCTGATCGGGACCAATATGAACTTAAAGAAGCTTCAAGCTGAGCTGTACCTTGAGAGGATTGGCAAGCAATATGACCTGAGTGACGGCAGCTGGGGGAAGGATTGGGTTAAAAGGAGCCAGCTCTGTCCCTGAGGGTGGCTGCAGTCTCACTTTCATAGTCTGAAAATTCAGCAGAACAGAGATCCAGTAAAAAGAAACAGCTTTCAAAGTGGTAGATATTTACCTAAATATACAGTTTTATACGTAAATACACAGCTTCCCATACAATAATAGCAATATCACATACACACTGCAGGTTTTACCTTGGGTACAGCCGCCTGTAGAACAATGCTTCTGACAGGCTGTGGGGCTGTGTTTAGCATGGACGTCACCATCACCAATACATCAGGCCTGCCTGGTGGACAATCACTGGCAAAATGCAGCAGAACACGGACACCATTTTTGTCATATGCTGTCACTGGACACACATTACCTAATAATCAGGACACAAAGAAATAAATGAAAATAGAATTATGGGGCACAAAGGAAACACATTTGCAACAATGTGAGTGCAGAACATTTTGATTTTAAATATTTCATTAATTGCTCAGCCCTATCTTTTCAACACACACACACACACACACACAGAGTGGACAGCTGGTGGACTGTGAGGAGATTATATCAGAATTTGACAAACCCAGATCTCATCTGAGACTGAGTACGAGTCTAGAAAGACAAGAGATCTCTTGCAAGAGATGTGACCAACATACGCAGATGAAACTGTCTCTGCACACAATTGGTTACACCAACAACTAATCAGACCAATAATCCGGATGACATATGTAGAGCGACGGAAAACGTGTCAACAAACATCCTAGCGATGGCTATCTAGTAATAACATCTAACAATGTTTGCCTAGCCTGGAATTAGCCTGACTCTGTCTGAATCCATGTGATGTCTTCTGTTCTACTTTTTTTCAGCCCACCTTCTCCTATTCACCAAACAGACACACAAAAACACTTTTTCCTGGAACTCACTTGGCCTAATGGCATCCAAAGGAACAAAAACATTGGCCAGGGACATGTCCTGTCCTCTGCCTGGACTGGCATGGGTCAGAGGGTGCATGGGAGAATCAGAGTGTAGCAGAGGACAGTCATCTTCCTGACTCTTGACTGACGGGGGGTTGGAGCTTCCTTGCATCTGTCCCATAAGTAGTGAGGTGGATGTGGTGGAGGAGATACCAGGATTTAAAGACATGGTAGCAGGAGTGTGCAAATCCTCACTCTTGACCAGCGGGCTACCAAAGTCCAACACACCAGCTGTACTGTGTGGATAGATCATAGAAATGTAATAGGTTACACAATGTTTAAACATATAAAACATAGAAATAAACATTAATAACCAGTGTTAAAAACAAGATAATGGAGGCAAGAGAAAATGATGTGCTATCTAGTGCATGATACCCAACCTGAGTCTGTTGGGACCCAACAGGACCTGAAATGAAGTTTATGATCATAAGTGCTGGTTGTATCTCCTACGGTGTGTGACGTGTGTGGTCATTGAGCTAGTAGTAGCTTCCTCCTGGCTGTAACTATGTCATTTGCTATAAACTAAAATAAAGTCTAACCGCCACGTTTGTAACAGTCAGAGTACGTATCATTTCGAAAGATTACTTGTGACAGATGGACAGCGTAATTCCTACCTACTGTATATTCCTTCCTCAGTTTTACACAAGTACTACTCACTTTTTTGGACTGCTCAGATCCAGCAAGGAAAGATCCTGTAGAATTTCACTGACTGAGGATGAAAGCGAATGAGGGGCTGTCAGTGAAGTGGAGACGTGCATCGCTGAGGGAGGAGGCAATGTCATGCTGAGTGACTGGGGAAGAAGAGTCTGGCCTGAAGTGGTCGGCACTGAACTGAGTGGCTGTGGAAACATGACTGATGTTGTTGCAAAAGATTGTGTAAAAACTGGAGATGTCTGCAACACTGGCTTAGAGAAGCTTAAAGCAGAGGCAGCTGAAGAGGACTTGTTAGGGCTAAATGGGGCTACACTTGAAGAGAGGGCATCTGGACAAAGTGAATATGTAGATGTGGGACCCGAAGGCAGAGTAGTGTCAAAAAGATCCTGACTGGGATCCTAGAAAACATGGTAATACAAAACATCATTAGTCAGAAATATTTAAGATGGTATAATTAGTATATTAATCAGATTAATTCAAGTACCTGAAAGGATGACAGAGACTTGCTCTGCTCTGCATGTGCTGTATTCTCCACAGGATCATTGAGGCCTGCTCATGAACACAAATGTGTCAAAAATGTTTCCTTTTTGGGTGTCAAGAATATTTTCAAACAATAGTTTAAGCTGTAAAGAAAACACAGTACCTAAGAATAATAGCTCTTCATCCAGTAGAGAGAGGGCTCCAGAGATTGCCCTGGGGCTCGGGGACTGAGCTTCAGCAGCAGCAGACCCAGACAACAGATCAGTAGGAAATGCCATAGAAGATGCCAGAGGATGATTCTCTGGTGTAGAGGGGCTCTGTACACCCAAACCCACCAGATCAATCAAAATCTCTGACTGGTTTGTGCTGCCGGAGCCTGTCAGATGAAGGAAAACATAAGGGGCATTCACTACTGTGTTAATCAACTTCTCAAAAAAGGAATAAATAGTTAACTCACCCAAATACATGCTCAAAAGCCAACTTGCACCATAGATAGCAGTATAGATATCATAGCCTTTTTGGATAAAACTACCTCTCTATGGGATTGCCTCTGACTAACAAAATAATGATCAGTACCGTCACGCACCTAGCCGTCACAGACAATTATAGACTCACAAGAGACTTGCAAAAACACTCTTTTCACTCACAAATAGCAAAAAATAGCAATATGCAAATTCCTTTTCACAGAGTTCAGGAAGAATAATTTGCAAAAACGTAATGGAGATGCATCTTAAACTTCCCCACAACATTCAAATAGGCAGTTTAGCTAATGGGTGGATGGACTGTGCTCGCATTTTCACACACACTTACGTGTATGATATCATTTATTATGGTCCAGTGTAAAACCCACACATAGTATATTCAGTATATATCACTGATAAACATTCCAAAATAAATACACTTATAATAATTTATTATTATTGTAATGTATTACTTTGATGCAAAGCAACAATCCTGACCTCTTTTTGCACATAAACTGCACTCAATGGGCATTATATCTGACAAAGCACTATATTCAAATATAAATGTGTCAAAACATGTGCTAAACCAGGTTCTACTCCTGTGAGGTTTTATTACAGTTACATAGGTACCAACCTCATATTAACATCTGTTTGTAATGGTTCTTTTCTAATTCACCTCGTTTGCCTGATGTTTGTTGTGCTTCTTCGGTCTCTCCATTGATGTTCTGTCCTTTCACAATCTTCTTATAGGAATTAATGACATGGGAGAGGTCATCACTGGCCTGCAGGATGTCCCCTGATGAGTGCATTTTCAAAGGTTGAATGAAGGTTGGGTTTATAACATTCAATAGAACACCTCTGTGCTCAACCTTTTTATACTTGGTACCAGCACGCCATGAGTTTCAATAGCATCAAACTACTAAGCAACAAATTCTCACCCAAGCTGCTGTCATTGTCCTCAGACTCAGCAGCAAGCTGGGCTACTGTCTGTCGAAGTTTGTCACAATCATTATACAGCTCCTGTGGGGACAATAAGTGAAAATCCACATATTTAATGTCACCTAGAAACTGTTGAGTCATAGGTTACAAAAATGTGTACGTCATACAATAAATGTCACTTTATACTAGGATAGGAAACATGTTCTTTGTACAAATTGTTTTTTTTAAATAAATCACTTGAGTGAGTATGCTTTAACACATAACTTTGCTTTATACAGGTTGAATTAAGCGTTGTGTCAAAGAGCCTCATTTTAACCAGAACACACCCTGATAAGCTCTTTGTCACTGTCAGTGGAGTCCTCTGGGCTGAAGTGAGCAAGCATCTCATTGAGGAGTTTGACACTGTTGTTGACTGATTCCAGTGTGCTTTTTTGTTTTCTCACTTTCTGGGTTCTCACTTCATCCTGAGAGGAATAAAAATTGCATTTGTTAAAACTACTTATTAAACTTGACTGTTGGTATCAAAACACAGGGTTTGTAGCAATATCTCTTACAGAAAGCAACCAAAACTTATTGTTGGGCCTAGTTTAAACACAAACAATACAACGTAAAAATGTGACAAAAACACACCTCCTTGACCATGTTCTTGATGAGCCGATTGGCCTCTTGCAGATCTTCAGGCTTTTTGCTCTTGAGTAGCTCTGCTAACCTCTGCAAGGAGAAGAAAACCCCCAGTGAGTGAAAAAAAAACAAAAAACAATCCCATTTCCCACAGACCCAAGCACAAGCAGCAAACTCATGCCAACTCTCAGACCCAGAAAATAACAAACTCCATCAACAGATTGGCTGCAGTCAACCCAAAGTAAACATGTACCATGACCTCCTCTGGCACTGTGCAAACATTGAGTCAGGAAATTAAATAAAAACAAAATAAAAAAGGAAAGGAAAGTTGCAGACTTGCACTTTGCTATGACTACTTTCTCTTTATATCCTTTAGACAAAAGTGAAACATAGAGGGGGAAGACAAACTTTTCTAAATTTCTGTAACCAAAATTGCCATTAAAGAATGTATAAAAACATGAAAGTATATTGCTATGAGTGATTAGTTATTCTATCATTACATAGTTTATTTTACAGGATGCTAAAAAATAATTAGCTACACTGTAATAGCAAAATGAACAGGACATGTTAATTTGATGGGCCATGCACTTATTTTCTTTCTTGCATAGTCTAAAATAAGATCAACTTTAATATAGTTCAACACATTATTTTTAAGTGTATCGTAATTGAATCTGTACAAGTATAAAAATCACAATATATGTTGATATCATTCTTGCTGTGGTATAAATTTTCAGGGGGAAAAACAAGAGGCTATTTTTAAAAATGTGTCAAATTAAATAGTCAATTAAATGGTCTTTGGCAGTGGATGATCCGGATATAATGGCTTCATATGCAGGCCTGAAAACGTGCAATAAAATGTAGAATATTTGAGATACATCATCAATGCTTTAATAATTGTGCCAACATACATTATTAAAAAAAAACTGAAAATGTATCTGCAGAAGAGACAGGAGAGAAAGTTGCAGAATGTTAACATTAATGAGAGCCGGGAATAATTTTTCATACCTTACTTCTCTTCTCATCATCAAACACAGGATTCTTGGTTCTTGGAGAGGATGATGGTACTAATGCAACATCAAGAGGAATTTCTGGGTTAACCAAGACGATACCTAAAATAAAAATGACAACAGGCAGGTAATGTTGATGGCAACTGACAATTTAAATATGAGCTTTAGGCACAACAGACAACATGATCAATGTATTATCACCTCTGTCAAGGAGGTAATGATTTAGACTGCATTTGTCGGTGAGCAGCAGGACTCAAAAGGTGAAAGACTGGTTTGGATTTCATCTTATGGGGATACATATATAGGTAGAGACAGCTAACAATTGGCAGATGACTCACCCTGAGACTTCAGCATCTGATATGCTTCACAGATCTTTGTTTCATCTGGTAGAGACACAGTCCAACTGTAGAGCACCTCAATAACTTTGGACTTCACCTTTTCCGACACTTTGTCTCCTAGATACTGAAAAATAACAAAGTGATACCAGATATTAATTTAAGCAAGCACATTAGCATCATAAGTGGATTTAAACATTTTTCTTACTTACTTTGGGTGAAACCACCTTAATTAATTCATTCAAAAACCTAAATTTCCCAACTTCACTGTGAAACCTTTGCCCACAGTTCTTCATACAAGCCTCAAGGACCTACAAAAGGAAAACAGGCTTGAATAATTATCTCTGAAATGGCCACGATAACACTTGAAAGACATCATAATGAAATACATAGTGAAATGTTGACACTACAGACCATTAATGCTTGTATCGCCTCCCATTCCTGTGGGGACTGAATCTTGTGAGCCAACAGTCTAACGGATATTTGAGGGCTGAAAAACATGACAATAAGTGAGTAACTATCCAACATAATATAAGTAATTATAATAAGCTTTACAGCTGAGCTACTATTAATTAATGTGTAACTGTTTTCTGGTTGGATTGAAGTTTTATGCAAATAAACAATAAATACTAATCGATTAAGAATAAATAATCAAAAGGCTAAGTCATGCCCCCCTGACAGAAAATAATTGAAAACCACTGGGCTAAGTTTCAATAAAACAATCATTTGTAGCAGACCTTCTTTACAGTAAGTGTTTACCACAGAGAACATTAAATGAGTGTGATACAGCATTATATGATATGTAGAGTTTATTGAATTTGTATACCCTTCTAGCTCCTTATTGATTTGGTCACAGAATCCCATGATATACTCCCAGTCTTCCTCTCTGTTGGAAGGGTTAGTGGCTTTGTCTGAAAACGAAAAAAACAGGTAAAGACACCCTGACACCATATTTCACATATTTCCAAACACAAATGTGTGATAAACAACCATGGAAAAGCAAAATGGACCAAGTTTTGACGTCTAAATACAACCCAATGGGACGTTCTCTGTTTATTTTATAAACTCTCTTCCTCTTTTTTCCATTTTACTAGCCTCTAGAAACTTTACTGATCCAGTTTGTTGTTGCGGTTGTTCGTCAGGTTTGGAATTGGATTAGTTAATGCCTCAGGCTGTTTAAAGGAGCAGATGACTCCGGGGTGCAAATGCTAAAACCGACTGTGGTAATACAGTAATTATATGTTTGATAAATAATTCACCATATGCTCCGTGTGCACCAGACACACACAAGTAAAACACAGAAATGCCAAAGCTGGTTTTCAGCGAGTGGCGTTCATCAGTTCTCAGCAGCTGTCAGTGCTAGCCACTATTTGTCAACACAGACGAGTTAGCACGACATTTTTTCATTAACAGCACCGTCATGAGAGTCCAACTCGTACTTTTGATAATTGCAAATACACGGAAAAGTATTGCACATCATTAAAATGTATAAAATGACAAGAAATGGGAGTTTGGTGGTGGACTTACTGAGCCAGGACTCCAGCGACTCTCCATCATCCGCCATGTTTGATGTCACTCTGATGGTGCATTGCATGAAACTCGGAAATTGATCGATTCCCTATTCAAAAGTCTTATTTTCGTGCTCAGACAGACGCATCGTGGCAACAAAATAACACGAAATTGTATGTAACTAATGGCATGGTGTTGTGGGGGTTCTCTCGGTCACTTGCTGAGATATGTTTGTCATTTCGAGCTTGTCAAACCAATTTTCTGCATGTACTCTGGCTTCACAGTCCAAACACATGTGAGTATTTTATTTTCCTGCAGGTTTACTTATTTTTAAGACCTGGCTGATAAACTGGAGAGGACTGGAGTATCTGGAGGACTGCTATTTATCTTTGTGCCATGAGTGGCTTTTTGAAACTCGCGACTTTGAGTTGTGTGAAAAGCAGCAAGGCCATACAACCAGCGGGACTGGTTGTATGGCATGCTGCATTCACGTGCTGTAGGACAAATGTTAGTTGTGATTTCTGTTCATTGACCCATTTTTACATACATTTTTACATTTACATACATTTTACATTTACATATATATACATATACATATACATATACATATACATATATATATATATATATATAATTAAATTAAATTAAATTAAATTAAATTAAATTAAATTAAATTAAATTAAATTACATTAAATTAAATATAGCATCTTGGTGATTTTTTAACAGTTCTTTACACCACACCACCTTGAACCATCACATTTCTACCGAAGCTCGAATGTCTGCATTTCATATTTTAAAGCAGAAGCTTACCAATGCAGAAGACATCATTTGTCTATTCATGCTGATTGCTCTGGATTCATTTAAGTGCAGGAATTCACACTTCTAATGGGGACCCCACAAATAAAGGCTTTGGCGCTTCTGCTGCTTCACACTTTTCTGCCAGGGCTCACTAGAGTGCGTTTGATTTATTATTGAAACCAATTAACAATGTTCTTATTTCAAATATGCGTCTCACTGTTCATTTTACTTTGCCACTATGTGTGTATTTCTGTGCTGTCACCTTGAGCTGTGAAATAAAGCAGCATTTTCTGCTGTATGTATGTACAGTATTTATTTCAATTTAATCTATTAACTGAGACAGATCACAGCAGTCATGCTGATAAAAGGTTGTTTTTTCAAAGAAAGAAAACAAAGTTTTCTATTTGTCAACCCAACTTGGGACCCAGTTGGGCAAATGCTGGTTGACACTTGTGGATTGAAGGCAGTACCATGATTAAAAACTCTTGAATAATTTACACTTGTTGTCGTGGAGCAAGTACAAAGTCCTTGAAGATTTACTTTTTCCCCCAAACATAGCTGTACTGTGGTAATTGAAAAATAGTGTGTACAGGCCCATAACTTTTAGATTGGAAGCAGCTAAATTAATTTTGGGATTTTCTACATCAGTACCTGCTTTAATGTCTGGAAAATCCCCGATTAGGAGTTTTTGGGTTGTGCATCTGTACTTTTCTGATGAACATGATACTTTCATTATTTCAGATAGTTATCTGTGGCAAGGGAAAAACAGCTTGTCACTTGTTGCTCATGACAACACAATGACTGTGTAAATCGATTACTTATATAAATGCATCATATTTCCATCATTTCTCATCTATTTTGGGACACAAAGCACACACACAAATATTGACAAACATGAATTATTATTTCTCTGGAAGGCATTTTTAAACACAGCCTGACAAAGGAAAGTGATGTTCCTTTTAACATGTTTGCTCTTTCTGAGAGAATAAATGCCTCAGTACAAAAAACTTGCTGATGTACTGATCTCCGACTCAATGACATTGTAAACAATCAACAAGAAAGATTGAACTTACACTACAGCACATTACATAATAATAATTCAAAGAACCTCATCCAGTGTCCTGACACAGGGTTAATGTAAAAAAGAAAATCAGTCTTTGGTCTCCTCCAAATATATCTTACCATAATTTGTTTCTGTTCAGTGGAAGTTGTTTTTTTTCCAAGGTAAGTGACAAAAGTTCAACTCACAGTGACAAATTTCCTCTCATTTTGGACTGGTGTTGGTGGGAAACATGTCCATCTGCCTGTGACACACTCTCACACACCAGTTGGTGCGATTTCCATCAAAGACCAGAATGATCTCTCCACAAGATGAGATCGCTGTCGTTCACAGCCTGGAAATCGAAGGCCTTAACACGTGTATCCTGATAAGAAAAAAAAAGACAGGGACACAAGGATTACAGTTAATGAAAACTGAATAGACCATAAATCAGCTTTACATCTGCAATATGATTTTTGACTAGAGCGGCCCTGCTGTATATATATATACACTCACCAGTCACTTAAGTACACAGGACACATAATAAAAAGGGACAGAAGTGTGTTCTCATGCTGTTGTGGCCCATCTGCTTCAAGGTCCAATGTGTTGTGTGTTCAGAGATGGACTTCTGCACACCTTGGTTGTTGCCACTCACCGGGTATTTTCTCTTTTTCAGATGATTTTTTTGTTAACTTAAGATGGTTATGTGTAAAAAAAAAAAGAAAAAAAAGTAAAATACTCAGAGGAGCCCGTCTGGCAACCATGTCAAATTCAATTTTTAACATTAGGATGATCAGTTTGAAAATTCAGCAGGTATGTCTACATGTCTGAATGCATTGAATTGCAGCCATAAGACTGGCTGATTAGTTACAGTATTTGCATTAACTGTCACTCCATAAGCCATGTGGACTTTAAAAACTCTCTGTTTCCCTGTTTCAGTGCCAGTGTGTTTTCGTCCATGCCTGATCACCAGAGCTCCTCGTCACAGCCACAGATGCCACAAGTTTTTGATCTTCTTTGTGAGCGACGCTTTCCTTTTCTAAGTTTTCTTATCATAGCCTGTTAGCTGATACCTTAGTTAAGATTTATAGCCCCTTTTGTTTTCCTCCTTGTGAGAGATTTCTGTTTGTTCATTTTCACAGCCTTTTAGGAACTCCAATCACTAGGATTGTGACTTACCTTTTATTAGTCAGATTGATTAGATCCAATCATTTAGATTGCGCTTTGTTTTTGACCTCGTCCTTTTGTTAGTTAAAGATCGCCAATCAATAGGATTGTGCTTTAGACTTAGTTTTCGTTTTGAAGTGTTTAGAGCTTTGTTTTCTTCCGTTTGGAGAGTTTTCTGTTTTAAGTTTTACATGATGACCATAGTCTGAGTTTGTTTCCTCTTCGGAGTGATTTTTTGTTCCGCGTTTATAGTTCCGAAACGTTTCTTTTGAAGAGCGTTGCGCTCTCCATTGGTTATAGTTTTTCATAGCCACGCTTTGTTTTCCCTCAGTAAAGAGGATCTGCCTTGTGTTTTGTTTACGAGTGCCATTAAAGACAATTAAAAGGCCTCTGCGTCTGAGTCCTCTCTGATCCGTCTTGTCATTAACAAGCAGTTGAATAGATGTACTAAATAAAGTAGCTGCAAATGCATTCAGTCAGTGTGCACGGAGCTGGAAAGCACGCGCACACGTGCACATGAAACCCAGCTGAGATTAAAGAGGCAGCTTTGTTTATCTTGACTTTCAAAACAGCATCTGACAAAATCAACTTTTCAAAGTAAGATCCATTACTTAGCCATACTGGAGCTTTCAGTCCTACAACACAACCATCTGTAGAAGGGTCTGGGATGGAGTTACTCGTTAATTAGAAAAACATAATGAAAATTTTGATATGACAATTAGGAAAACATCTGGTGAGAAGTTCATTGTGCCATACAATTAAAAGTTCTCAGTTTGTGCGTGCAAATGATGGTGTATATCCTTGTGTTCTACAAGTGTGTATTTCTCTTTTCCACTATCCCCTGATCTCCGTCAGATCATAGAGCCATGATATTTTAGTTTGGGAGTTTTCTCGATTGGTTTCGATACTTCACCAACTCGTCCAGTGAGTCAAACTTCCTTTCGCCGTCAAGTGAAGTGTCTAAATACTGCGCATTGTTGCCATTCCTGCTGTAAAACGAGGGTTAAAGAGTAAAAAAAGAAATGGAGTAAAGCGTACATTGGTCTTGACATTTCATTTCAAGCAGCCATCGAACAAATTAAAAGTCTTTCATTCACATGCTCAGTCAGGACACAGTGAAAAATCCCTGATTGAGAATTGTGCTTTCTACAGCCAAGAAAAAAATGCATAGGGATGGATTTATGGAAATGACCAGTGACCTGAAAGAAAGGATAAACTCAGAGTCATCAACTCTGTGTTGACAAATACTCTCAGCAAACTGTTTGAGCCAGAAGCACTAAAAGGATAAAGAGGTTGACAATGACAGCAGCAATAATATAACATAATAATGATAATGATAATGATAATGATAATAATAATGATAATAATGAGACAGTGTTATTTTGTGATTTTTTTCCTTCCCCATTTGTCATATCAATAATATGCCATACATCTGCCAATTAATAAACCAGTCAAAAGGTAACCTTTTGTAAATCATAATCTGACTTAAACTGACATTTTCTAAAAAATGCATTTCCCAAATTTGTAAAAGAGAAATGTTAAACATTGTCTGACTTTTTCATAAACAATAAATACCAGTCAAATTGAATAAACATAATCAGTTAATACAGGAGACAAGGCTACTGTGAATTGTACATTTTTAATTATTTCCTTTCACCATGATGGACTAAGATGATGGATTACCAGGCAGGAAAAGGCCCAGGTCCCCAGATGGAATTTGAATAATTGCAAACATTTTCATGTCTTTAAATTAAGGTGACAAAGTGAGGTAGGCAGTCTGAACTGCCTTACACTCTCAAACTCTAAAGAATGGTTTAATCAGCCTCCTAATTCTCTTCCAGTGTCTTCCAGCTATCATCGTGTGGTGTGTGTGTGTGTGTACTTGTACTTGTATATATTATATTTTTGTGGGTCCAAAAAAACCTATTGTCGTGTGGACATTTTCACCTTGTGGGCACATTTTGTCTGGGCCTCACAACTTTAAAGGGCCTTTTCAGGGTTAAGAGATGTACAGGTTAGGGTTAGACATTTAGTTGTGATAGTTAAAGTTAGGGTTAGGGGCTAGGAAATGCATTATGTATATGAGGTGTCCTCACTAAGATATAAAAACATGTTTGCGTGTCTGTTGATGCATATGCCGTCATTTCTGTATAATATAGAAACATATATCTGTTCCCATCCATAGATTTCTTTTTTTTTTCTTTTTTTTTTACACACAAACCACGTCCATGTTACAGATGTAGCTACAAGCTCCTCTTTTTGTCTTTGCTGTATCTGTCTATATTTCTGCCGAGTGTATGAATCCAAAGCCCTTTTTATTTTCTTCTTTGAAACTGTAGCAAGATACCCATTATATCAAACATAAAACCACTTTTATTTCTCATAATATCAACATCTGCACGGTCCTATGTGATGTGAAATATCACAGCCATCCAAAAATCAGAGAATTATTACTGCATCTTCAATGGTAAAAAAAAAGGCAAATCTATTGATGTCCTTATTCTGAAACCAAAACACAGCACATCAGAAGACAGAATAAGATAAATGGCATTGAAGCAGAGGTGGAAAGAGTACTGAAACAACTCAACATTTTACTTAAGTACAAGTAAAAGTTGTTCTAAAATATACTCAAGTTAAAGAAAATTAGCTTGTTTAAAATGACTGTTTAATTACTATTTTAACACCGTTGGGGTTCAAGGGGACACAAATGTATCAGTCAAAATGGGTCAAAAGGTCACAAATGCTTTAACTTGGTCACTCAATCAGGGACCTTAATTAGTGCCAATTCACCTGTCCTCTGTCCTCATCATTCACCTGTCCTCATTATTCATCTGTCCTCTGTCCTCATCATTCACCTATCCTATGTCCTCTTCATTCACTTGTCCTCATCATTCACCTGTCCTCTGTCCTCATCATTCACTGCCAAAGTTTCCAGTACATTTTTATTTATTCAGGCCAACATTTGTTTTTTACTCAGTAACAAAAAAAAAACTGCTCAGTTACAGTAACACGAGTAAATGTAACTCATTACTTTCCACCTCAGCATTTAAGCCATTGCTTGTGACAGCAAATTAATTCAAATGTTAGTAATAATGAAATAATGACAACTCAAAAACAGGGCGAAAAGGAGAGAAGTAACAGGGGAGAGAAAAAATAGCTTTAACCAAGAGGATGATGAAAGTGTTGCACCGTCCTGTCAGCCAAGCTTTGATAGTCTTGTTTGACACACCAGTTTGGAGCACTTTAAAAAGGCTTTACTGATGGGGTCACATCACTGTACTGGTTTTAGAGAAGAAAATGTGAAAAATGCTTTCATCCCAGCACTGTGTCATACTAAAGCTATCATTAGTCTTTGAGGCGTCTTTGAGGAGTGTTGCACACTTATTGCAGCAATTTGGCTATTTTATTATTTGGCCTGCGACATACATACGAGGCATACTGACAACAAATGCGTAGATTAAGTGAAGAAACAGGATCATTACGTCATATTATCAACTGGGGCATTTGTACCAGAACGTCCTAAAATGCAGCTCCAGCAACTACGTATGAAAACAGATATGAATATGACATGATGATGATTAGTAGTAGTAGTACATTTTGAATTGCAGACGTGACCTTTTGTTTTGTGAAAGGCCATAAATAAAATTAATTATTATTTTAAATATTACGTGGATGGCTTGCCACAAGTACCTCAGTGAAGTTCCTCATAGTGGAGTGAATGTTTAACACCTGTCTGTCTTAACATTACGATGAGCAGATATTCAAACGTCATCCACTCTGGTTTTAAAGAAGAGCACCATTTGCGAACCTGCGGCAATGTGGAGAAGCTAAAAAAAGGAATCCCAGATTCCTCAAACTATCACTACTCCTATAGAACTACAAAGAATGATAATAATAATACATTTGCTTTGTATAGCTCTTTCAACAATGCTCAAAGGCACTTAACAACAAAATGAAACAAGCAGAAGTAGAAGCACTAAAATAAATACACATAAATGCCCAAGAGCAATATTTATTGGACATTAAAAGCAGTTCTCAGAAGGTGCAGTATTAGCTTTTTAGGGTAAATGAGTGATCGCTGTAGGGCATCTGGAATGCCAATGTATCACACGTCTTTCCTGTGGTAAGGGAGGTGCAAGTGAATCACGTGGGTCTGTACTCAAACCAAATTGGGCTTAATTAAGAGTTGTAACAAAGTTGTAACAAGCGTGGCAGCATTCTTGAATAGGCTCCAACAACTTCTCTGCACTCTTTATTATCATTCCCCATGATCCCCTGATCAGCATAATCGTTTAAATCGTAACAATCCCATGAAATTAACAGTTACAATTTATGACTCTGAGCAGAAAGCTGATATTCCATTTTTTCTTTCTTAAGATTTATTGAATAAAATATGCATAAACTGAAGTTGGGATTCATTTATCAAACACATATATCTCTTGGAAGTGGTTGGTTACCGTTTCAAATGAGTTTCAGAGAAATGAGAGTGCATTTCATAAATGTAGGTACAAATTTGCTCATGATTTATAATGTGCATCAAGTTTTTACAGCTGTATTGTTAATATCTGTCTATACTGTGCTTTCACATATGTGGAAATGCATTTTTATTATTAATTATCTTTATCCTTACTGTCTTTGCTGCTGTGACAAAGTACATTTCCCCCACTGGGGGACTAATAAAGGACTATCTTATCTTATTTTATCTTATTGTGAACTAGAGATGAAAATAAAGTGGTTCCACATAATGTTTGGGAAACCACAGTAAAACTTTTATTTTTTAATTTTTTAACATTTATTAGAACAAGTTCCTTGACAGAGTCTCACACATTATGACGTGTATCATTACTCATATTGGTATCAAACTGACAAAATACAAACTACAGGGACAATCAAATAGCAAAGAGGTGAAAGAATATTCTTTGTAGGTACACCATCTAGCCTAGTTGAATATTCTCACCTTTCCAAATACAGGTGACCATTTTTCAAGATACAAGTCCGTCTGGAGTCGAAGGCCTTTGAGACCACTGGTCCAGTGTGGGAGGATGAGGCTTAAGCCAATTTACTGTAATCATTTTATGTGCAATCAATAAAAGAACCCTGAGCATAAACACACTATTTTTCCCTAAATCTGTTAACGATACAGTACCCAAAATGAGTTGATGTGGTTCAACTGGTCTATTTAAATTAAAAATCTCACATATTTGTTGCTTCACATTCTCCCAGAATTTTTGCAATTTAGGACAATCCCAAAAGATGTGGGAGAAGTCCCCTGTTATAACACAGGGGGGAACAGTTATTATCATAACTAGCTATTACCAAAGAAGTTTTGAAACATCTTGCCCTCAGCTTTCAGCCAAATTAGTAAAACATTTTTGATCAAAGAACTCACCTGTTGTTGTTGCTTGAGTGGTAACCACTTAGACATTAGATATTAAAGACTGAGGTGGTGATTCAAGTATTTCAGTTCGGTTCAAGGTACTGACTGAGCATCTTAAGCTAAGCAGTTCCACCACTTTAGAAACACACTTCAATTTGTACATGAAATGCATTCACAGCTGTACTTTGTACACAGGCTGATGAACTTTTATTTGTGCATACGCTGAACTACTCTTTATAGAGCTGTTTGATCTGTGAACCGAACATCATAGGGATCTGTTACACAAGCCTCTTATAGACCAGAGACCATTAGACACAAAATGACTTCTGAACACCTATATATACACATTATATACAACCTTTTTTGCTTCAGTTAGAGAGTTGGTCCAGTTCTATTCCTCAATGTGTAACCACTCTTCTCTTTGCTCTTGAGTGCAAATTAGGACCGGAGATTTATTTTTGTTCCACACTGAAAACTCCTCTCATGCCAATGTCAGCAATGTCCAGGGCCCCCATGAACTGATGAACCCAGATAAATGTGTTATATCTCTCCCTCTGCTAATGCTTCAAACTTTCCTTTGAAACAAGCAAACATTTTGTTCATGTATGGCATGTACTGAAAGGAGATTATAGAGTTGCCAAGATGAGAAGGTTAGATCTACAGACACGAACGTTAAACGTGGTCGTCGGTGACGATAGCATCAATGAGCCGGAAGAGAAATGTTTGATTCCCAAGTCATGTCCTGTTCCTGCAGCATATGGATGTTGTATCCACTCAAAACATAATAGTTCAAGCCAGTGCTACAAATTAAAATATTAGACAAATGTCCAGGGACCAAGATGCTTTCAGACATGTACTTAAGGCCAGAAATTCTCCAAAAACCGCCCTGCCAGCTTCCTATGATCTCTGGATAATATCCGAGTGAGCTCATGTGCAATCGCACAGCAGGAGAAACTCCAGACAACCAACTGCAAGTGAATGGGTGTGTGTCCTGCCTCGTGCATGCTCGAGCAAAGCACATCTCACCAAGACAATATCCTACTTCATTCATCACACATGAACAACAAACACCAGAGGATGACGGGACCCAGTGTCTAATAATGGCTCAAGACTCTTGATGAAGGAAGTCTGCAGCCTTGCACTGTGGATTGTTATTATAACAAGACATAAAAAAGAAATTCTTCTACCACTCTAGAGTCTGGACATTCATCACACAAGCCTCCCTGATCAGAACAGGGACCTGCAGCAGCATCTGAAGAAAAACCCAAGATGAGATTAAGTGTAAGGACAATATAGACATTGATTAATTGATGTCGATGGAAAGTGGCTCCGAGCTGGATACTGAATTGTGGATATCAACTTTTGGCTGTACTGGGCTGTAGCTGTGTATGAGAATCTCTCAAAAGGCATAATTTTTTAAACTTGTTTACTGCACAGATGGCTTTCTAAGTTTGAGACAGTGTTGGGGGTAGAAACAATTTGAGCTCAAAGTGATCCTTCAGTTTTTTTTTTGTAATGTGGTTGTAAAAAGTACTGAACCATAGTCTGAGCTGTGTGCACCTCCTGCTGGGCCCATGCAGCTAGAACCAGCGTAAGACAGGCACTGGATGCTGTCACTGACAATATGACTGCTAAAAGAGACACAGAAAAAAACACATTTCAGCCACGTTGCTTGTTAACATCTCAGATTAATATCTAAGAACATATTTGCCACTTCACCGTTAACAGCCTTTGCGTTCGGAAGTTCTCACTCACTCATTTTGTACCGCTTCCTCCTCCACATGACCACATGATGGTCTTTACCCTCTGCATGTTTTTGGATTGTGGGAGGAATCCAGCGTATCCAGAGAAAACCCACACACACACGAGGGGACAACAACAACAGCTGTGAGGCGTCAGTGCTAGCCTCTTCTTCACTGTATGACTGCTATTTGGGAATTGATTTTTGTAAAGTCTTGGTTTTCTGCAGGTTCTCCGGTTACCTCCTCCCACATGTTCAAAAACATGCAGAGTGCAGAATAATTGGACACTGGTGAGAGTGAATTGTTTGTCTCTGTGTGACCCTGTGATGGACTGGAGACTCCGGCCAAAGTGTACCCCACCTTTCACCCTATGTCAGCTGGGATTGGCGTGTCCCTCAATTATCCCTTTAAGACAACTGCAGTATGTGGTGCACATTGTCAGCGTGTAAACAATATCCTATTGTTAATACCCTAATCCTATTGCAATACCCTATATAATGGGATGTTGATAATGGGATGTTGATAATGAGATGTTGAAAATACAAGATACTGCTCCCTGTTGGCTGTCAGAGGGGTGACATTATATTATCTGTATCTGTCAACGACGTTGTAACCCAAGTCTTCTCCGAGAGGCACATTTGCTGTTCCTCTAGATATAATTGTTTTCCAGCAACACACACACACACACACAGGTTCAGAGGACAGTGCATTGACATACATTCCTTTCCTGGAGACTTACTCTAACCTTAACCTTACTTACTACTGGCCTAATCCTAATCCTAATCCTAACACTGACTCTAAATTTAACCTAACTTTAAAACATGACTTCATCTTAAAATGTAGTCATTTATAAAATAAGATAAGATAAACTTCATTTGTCCCACAAAAGGGAAATGCACTCGTTACAGCAGCAAAAAAGACGTGTGCAGACAACAAAATTAGACGACAAAACAACAAGCAAGGGATTAAGGAAAGGACTATAGTCGATGTGCATTATGTACAGAAAAAAAAACATGGACATTATATACAGTGGATGAAGGCTAGATGTTGTGTTATGTGGACTTGATTTTTGTCCCCATAAAAAAAGACAAGTCCCCATGGTGTGACTGTGTGAACTAGGTCCCCACAGCATAAGGAATACCAGGTACAAACACACACACACACACACACACACACACACAGACTTGTTTTAGTGAGGACACATCATAGACATGATACATTCCCTAGCCCCTTACCCGAAAACCAGGTCTTAACCCTGATTAAAGTTGTGGGACCAAGACAAAATGTCCTCACAAAGACATAAATACAAGTACACACACGGAGAGAGACGTGCGATGTGTGCGGGCTTCAAATACGGGAGCAGTAAGGACATCTAGCGGTGTGTTGCTGGAAACACCAGGTGGGTCTCACGTGGATCAACCAATCAAGACTGCAATGATTTAGATCAGAGCTGTTTTTTTGTGAGCGCTTGAGTCATTTATCGCCAGCACGGAACACCGTGAGGGGTTTCTTCAGGTGTGTCCTCATTAGTCTGCAAAGTGAGGACAGACTGTCTCAGAGCAAACACTTCAAATACAAGATTTAACTGAGCTTATTGACAATCTGCCCAGTCTGTGAAATTCGAACCAATCTGCCAATCAATTCTAATATTTCATCATCATCATAATCATCATCATTATTATTATTCAATTAAATTAAATTATCTACATGATCCAATTATTCGTCTGCGCGCACAAACCCAACTGATGTACAAATCATGTCCAGGCTACTAATGATCTGAAACCTGCAGCGCAGTCGGAGCTGCACACACACAGAGAGAGAGAGAGAGAGAGGGAGGGAGAGAGGGAGAGAGAGAGAGAGAGAGAGAGAGAGAGAGAGGGAGGGAGAGAGGGAGAGAGAGAGAGAGAGAGAGAGCCGCTGACTCTGAGTGAAGATGCTCTCGTTCACTGGGAGAGGCTTCATGATCATCACTGCAGGAGCAGAGCGCACAGTCTGCTCATAGATTGATGCCCAGAGACTAAACTTGCTGAAACAACAACATATCTGGATTAAAGCAGACCCTTTTGACCAACACTTGGATTAAAATATACTTTCTTTCTTTTTTTTTTTTAACCGATGGATTTCTATAACGACACTCATGTTTCTCTCGGACACAATAATTCATCAGCACGAGGTAAGTTGAGCAGCCAGCAGCACACACACTTTTCCATCACACACTTTGTGTGAAAGCACCTAAACTTAATTCAGCATTAAAATACCAAAAAATACCAGTATAATAACAGTATAATAAAAAAAAAAGAATCAATTGAATTACTTTCAGTTACTTACACTTCAGGGGATGACAGAGTCACTTGGGTCAGTTAGGTCATTCAGATATTTGTGACATTTGTGTATAAAACGTGTTCAGATCAAATATCTCACATTACATCATTACATAGGATATCTGAAAACACACATGTTTGTGCAGCATTATTTGTGTGGACACTCATAGACATATAATGTTTTCCCTAGCCCCCATCACCCTAACCTTAACCATAAGTGCCTTACCCTAACCCTAAACCAGGTCTTGACCATTAAAAAAAGACACTTTTAAGAGATGACAAAATATGAGAACCAGCCAAAATGTCCTTGCTTCCTTAGGTTTATACATTTTACACACACACACTCTTGCATTTTAAGACTCACCTTGACTTTCATTCATTTGGACAGCCTGACCGAGGCCTTAACCTTAACCTAACCACAATTCAAATATTAGCCCTGAACTTAAAACTAGTCCGTCAGAAATGAGGTTCTGCCTCATTAGGACCTTGAAGTTACAAATACAAGCACACACACGCAGGTATGTAAATTATTTCGCCAACTGTGGATGGAGACAGGGACGTGACAGGTGCTTATTTTAGTGTCTGATAATATACCTGGCTTCATGACAACCCTGTCACACCAGATATGTTACTTCAGTTTTTTTGTTTTTTTTCCATTCACATTGGTCAACACTGAAGGCACCCTTTCATTACTCTCCACACAGTTTTTATTACAAACATCCATCATGCGCTAGTAATTAATCTAACTTTCAAAACTCACAAAAATCTCCCAAACCTACTGCAGAATAAGCTCCGAATAAACTTGTTCCACCGCTGCACAAGGCCTCATTCTACTGTCACTCACAACACACGCACTGACTTAAAAAACACTTATAACAGGGGTCTTGCCCACCTGGTTCCATGTGTTCAAACATAATCAATCCGTTTACTTATCAGATTATAGGCTTCCAGGAGAAATAAGTCCGTCGACTCATGAATTATGTCGATGGGGCCTTGACTTCTTTAATCTGAATTAACTTTAGTGCAACTTTAGGGCTCGATACAAACCGCCTTGGGTGATTCTAAATCTTTCCTACAACCTGAAACACAAATTAAATTGTATACAAGCAGTGGGATTAAACATCCCCATCAAAGTGTTTTACTTTAAATGCGCCTTATATGCTACAGCGTTACACTCTGTTTTTCTTTTTACCAAAAAAAACCCATTATTCACAGTTATTCATATCTCAACTATGTTACGCTCTTATCAGCTCTATAATGCATTTCAATACGGCAACTGCAGAAACACATGACGTGTTTGCCATGATCTTGTTTTGAAGGTGTTTTTTGAAAACACGGTGCATGCGTTTGATTGATGTGATGTGTGTAACAGGTGTGTGTGTGTTTAAACGCACGACACGTCAATCAATCATCTGCTGCGTCAACAGTTCAAAGGGAACATACATGATCGAGACATCGGTGCGGTGACAGAATTCAAATACCTGGAGCCTCATCTCAAATTGAATCACCATGTAAAGACAATAAAAAAACAACCTGAACTGCTTCAAATGAATGCAGGCCACGATCTTCTCCCACATCTCATATTGTGTGACAGCCGGGGCACAAGCAGCTCCTTCTACAATAAAACATAGACTGTAGGTTCATGATAAAATAAAGCTCTGAAAATCCGAGATAAAAAGCCAATTCGCTGGCACTGCCGTCATATACCGCACAAATATAAACTATTGAGATCTGAAAGCTTCATTGACCTCTGCTTTGTTAAATTAATTTTTAATGAGGTAAATTGACCACTCGTAATAGACCGTAGGTGTGAGAGTGTGCGTGAATGGCTGTTTGTGTCCCTGCGATGGACTGGCCATCAGTCCTGGGTGTCGGCTATGTCGGCTGAGATTGGCACAGCACCCCCCGCAACCCTCATGTGGAGCATAAAGCGGTAGAAAATGGATGGATGGATGGACGTGTCAGTAATCTAGCACCAGAGCCACCCTGTGGTTACATCCAAAGACAGCGGACTCACCAGGAGCTTTGTCAATAACAACTGTAAAATATCCCACCACACAACCACAGCTTTCTCCATCAAAAGGAAGTCACATCTGGAATAAAATTCCCTAAAGAAATAGAACTGATAAAAGATTTAAAAACATTCACTTTAAAAAAAGAAAAGGTCAAAAACAAGATTGCACCCACTTTAAATACATATTTATGAGGCCAGACTGTGTGTAAGTGTGTGTGTGCATATTTACATTGTATTAGGTAGATGAGGTATAGGTCTTTGTTTATACACCTGTTTTGTACATGTGATACGTTTTTTATTTCTGAAAAGCCCAGCCAGGGACAGGAGTGTATAATTATAGATTCAGATTCTATATTCAGTAATATAGTGTAAATTCAGGAGCAAATTACTATATACTCTATGTGTACTCTATTTATGTCTACTATGTCTCACTGCGTTGTCCCCGATAAATATAGATGAATTGAATTGAATTGAAAAAGAACCAGTCAACCAATCTTTCAAAAAGTATGGGGAGAAAAGTGGATTTTGAAAAATGTGGTCACTGACAGAAAAAAAGATTTATTGGTTTGGTTCACATATATAATCTCCTGTTCTGAAATTGTGACTTCAGTTTCCCCCAGTGTGAAAAAGAAAAACAATTACGCACAAGTCTATACGTGATTTAATGACTAAATGTTTGCACCTATATCTCCTTCCTGTCTACAGCTGCTGATGGGGCGCCTCACTCCAGTGCTATCCTCCCTGTAATCTTTGGCATCATCTGCTTTCTGGGTATCATCGGCAACTCGATTGTCCTGTACACCATCATGAAGAAAACAAAGTGCCACGCCAAGCAAACTGTTCCGGACATTTTTATCTTAAACCTTTCGATTGTAGATCTCCTGTTTCTCCTTGGGATGCCATTCCTCATCCACCAGTTGCTGGGTAATGGTAGTTGGCACTTTGGAGCCGCGATGTGTACGGTCATCACTGCACTCGACTCCAACAGCCAGATTGTCAGCACTTACATCCTGACTGCAATGACCCTCGACCGTTACTTGGCTACAGTCCATCCCATTCGCTTCAACTACGTCCGCACGCCCTGCGTGGCAGCGGTGGTCATCGTCATGGTGTGGGGTCTGTCCTTCCTTACCATCATCCCAGTGTGGATGTACGCAGGCCTGATGCCTCTTCCAGGCGGCCTGGTGGCCTGTGCGCTCCTCCTGCCTGACCCGGTCAACAACACGTACTGGTTTACTCTTTACCAGTTCTTTTTGGCCTTTGCGATGCCCTTTGTGATAATCTGCCTGGCGTTCTTCAAGATCCTCCAAAACATGTCCACCAGCGTGGCGCCGCTGCCCCCGCGGAGTATGAGGGTTCGAACGAGGAAGGTGACGCGGATGGCGGTGGTCATCTGCTTGGCTTTCTTCATTTGCTGGGCTCCTTACTACATCCTCCAGCTGATCCACCTCGGCGTGCAGAAGCCAAGCCTCGCCTTCTCCTACGCATACAACATAGCCATAAGCATGGGCTACGCTAACAGTTGCATCAACCCATTTATCTATATCATCCTCAGTGACACCTTCAAGAGGCAGTTCCTCCGAGCTGTACATCAAATCAACAGGAAGATTCACGTCAACACGAGCACCACCGATGGCGGCAGTGTGAGCATGCGAATGGTACCTGACGGGGGTCAGCAGGGGCCAGCGCCGCGGGACATGATACCGTCGAATGTGGCCCCACAGTAAATCAAAAATATGCGGCAAAAATGTCTTCTGCTTTCCATTACTCAGTCCATAGTCACTGATTTCCAACACTTGATGGTTTTCAAAGCTTTATGCAGCTTCTTACAGAGCTTCAGTGGTTTAAAAATGCAAAAAAAACACACCTGAGCTCACAGTATGCTAACGTCAAATATCCGTCGTAACATTTCAAGTTAGAAACAACTGCATTTGCATATAGACCCATTCATCTTCTATCCTCCACATGAGGGTCGCGGGTGGCGCTGTGCCTGTGCATGTAGATAAACAAAAAAACAATCTGATAGATTTGCTCAGCTAAACACATCCACATCTTACACTCCAGTGAAAATACTTAGAAAAACTAACCTCTAATGTACCAGCCCACACGGACTCCCAGAATCCCTGCTTTTCATGCAAATGTTGCTGTTTTCTTTGTGCCGTCATTATTTTTTGTCATGATTTAACAGAACTATAGATAAGCAGATGTTTAATGTCCCAGGAGAAAAAAAAAAAGAAATCTTCACTTCATGTTTCACTACAATGTGCTGTGGAAATAAATGATGCAGAATAATTACTGTAAAATACCAAACTATTATCAACAAAGGCATCATGTTTAATATAAGAAGGCTGTCGACGTATCCAGACATATGCAAACATACAAATGCAAAATAACAATAAAAGATCTCTGTATATAGCCATACATATAGTATCGTAAGTAGTTGCCTGCAGCTGAGGCTTCGGCTGTGAACTGTTGTTTAGGGGAAACAAGATGTGAGCTTCGGACAATTAAGAGTTGTTGTAAAAAGGATTTGGCTGTCATTACGTCTTCTTTTTGTTGTTCTTGTGCACCGTGATCGTCGGACCTCTGAAGAAAACAAAGGGCGCATAATGAGATGGTGGTTTCTGTGGTCACAAATTAAAACGAACTGTCACTACATTCAGCAGATGAGAACTCCAGGGCCCTCTGCGTTTTGTTACTCCCGCACGCCATCGTGTCAGATTGCTCCTTTATATGGAGATTTCAATAACCTCTTCAGCGTGGAATAAATATTGGCCACTGGTCAATAGACAAGATGTGAGTTGTGGGCGTCGTTTGGCGCCTGACAAGGCAATCACTTTGTGCATTAGTGTTGATAGTATGTATCACTTATCAATCGAATATAATTTTCACATTTTGTAGCTGTTACAAAGCAGAAGTTATTCATTTAAAAATCTGTTATTTGTTAATTCACTCGCTCACTCACTCTTCTTCATCTCTATCCTTCTCACGGAGACACATGGAGACAACAACCATTCACTCATTCACTCACACCTACAGTCAATGGTGTCCAGATGCAATTCACTCAAACTTTAATTGGCGAGACAAAAGGACACGGAATAGATTTCCGATGTCTTCACATTCTGCTAATTAAACACAAACCTTTATAAATGAATGCCTGCAACGCAATGAATAAGAGGGAAGATTTCCACTGCACACGTCACCTTGCCACGAAAGAGACATTCAGGGGAGAAGACAGACTATGTCTATATGTCTATCCAAAGTTTCAAAGGCAGCCACCACATCCAAAAGAACCCTCACAGACGATGCAGCCCCGGGCACTGATGCACACACTTATATTCTCACATTTGTAAATCTACGCTGATACTGCTGCCCTTTGCGCGTCTTCACGTGAGCCGTGCAGGTGTGCGGCAGCAAGCGTGGGATTGTGTTACAATGTCAGCACAACACAAAGTAGAGCACAGACTGCAACCTGTGCTCTGCTGCGTGGACTGTCAAGAGGAGGAGGCGTTGAGCAGCTCCTTCAACACAAAAGGAAGGATCAACAATAATGCTTAAATATTAAGCATTATTCATGACATGCCAATTCTGTTCCTATACTTTTGCCCACCTAACACGCTGTGTACCGTGTTCCAGTACAAACCAGACTATCTTCTAAGTTGTTTAACATTATCCCAGTGCAAATACTGGATTCTTCTATTCTATTCATCTTTTGATGTTTTACAGGAGGGGACTGTGAATGTTTAAACAGTGGCAATAATGTTTTATTTTGTTCGCAGGCAAAGTGAGGCAAATAAAAACAGTTCTCAAGATAAATCACACTTGACTGACGTCCATTTTCCCCCTAAAACAAATTGAGGCAAGGACTCGTCTGACCACGGAACACATTTCCACCGTCTTTCAGTCCATCGCAGATGAACTTGGGGCCCAAAAGCATTTAAAAATGAATAATATGACTTCCCCGCCCTTTTCCGTGTGATACAGTTTCAGTCTGCATTTCTTAACTCACCCTGGAGTCCATGTGGTAGCATGACAGTTTCAGCACGGAGCTTTCTCTTGTCCCCTGAATGCTTTCATGTCCTCTCTTGAAGTCTGGCGTAAAGCGATGAGCGATGACACGTCCATGTGTGCACAGGTGAAGCGTTTGGTGGACGCTCCTTTTAAACCCAGTCTTGATTCCCTCGCCTGTTACTAATTAACCTGCTGATTGTGGAACCTCCCAGAACCAACTCTCCTGACTTTTAATTTTTTATTTTTGACTGAGTTGCAAGCGTCACATTCCACGTGTCAGTGAAACCACTTCCAATCTTTTCTTTGTACCTGCATCTGTTAAATTAAGGCTCAAGTCATTAACGCTTAGAACACAAAGGTTATAAGAATGTGTCTTATATCCTTTTTTTTCCAGCACAACCTAGACAATCTTTTCTCATTTTCACCAACTATATAAACACTCCTGAGCAAAAAGTACTTAAGGTGTATATATGTATATATATATATAGATATATATGTATATATATCCATATATGTATTATTCCCACAGCAATTTACCATGTGAACCATGCCGTGTGAACACTAAGGGTTAACAAATTATAGATTTTAATTTCTGCATTTTTATAAAGTGCTCCAACCTTTCAGGAAATGGGTGCTGTGGTTTTCTCATGTGTGCATAATATCGGTGAAGTTTCTCCATGATAAGGAAATGTTTCATTCCTGGAAAAATAAAATATCTCAATGTATGTGTAAAACTCTTTTGAGCTGAGACGCGGTTTTCAGAATGAAATTACGCCCGCTTGACTTGATTAAAGTTCTGCTGTTTGCCAGAAAAAAAACAAACTGAGTTGATTATACACAGCAATGCTGACATAAGTCAACCCTCTGTGGCATTAAGAAAAAGTTATGATATACTTTTTTATGTCTTTAAGATCCTTTGTCGTCCCAACTCTAGTGTACCAGTGCTTGTTTGTTCTAATAACTTCTTTCTTCTGTTGTTGTTCGTCTGTCTGTAGTGATAGTTGTGAAAATGGACTGCTTGAAAAAGAAATCAATGTATAATGTCAAATAAATGTGTTTGTTTTTTTTGTTTTTTTTAAAAAAACAACAACAAAACGAGTGCATTTGTTCATGTCTATTGATTTCCCTCATTCATTTATTTGACAGATAGATAGATAGATAGATAGATAGATAGATAGATAGATAGATAGATAGACATATAGATAGATAGATAGATAGATAGATAGATAGATAGATAGACATATATATATAGATAGATAGATAGATAGATAGATAGATAGACATATATATAGATAGATAGATAGACATATATATAGATAGATAGATAGATAGATAGATAGATAGATAGATAGATAGACATATAGATAGATAGATAGATAGATAGATAGATAGACATATATATATATATAGATAGATAGATAGATAGATAGATAGATAGACATATATATAGATAGATAGATAGATAGATAGATAGATAGATAGATAGATACTGGCCACAGAACATTTAGGCATTAAGTGGTCGTGTAAGTCCTCACTTGTCAAACGGTCACTTTTCCCGTGCGTGAAGAATAATTTCATCTTTTCTCTACATTTATTAGACCCTTTGCAAATGTGCACTGAAACGATAAGTGAACCTGAAGTGAATGAAACTAATGAAAGAGAACCAGTCACCAGAACAACCAGCGCTCTAATTACTCAGAGGTGCAGCTTACACAAGTGTGCGTTTTTTCACAAAAAGGATAAATGGGTTTCCTTGGTGACGGCTGTGAGTTTGTGACAAGTGCATGGTCACATTTTTTTTTTTTTTAAGTTTTCAACTCTCAAGAAACACACCGTCATATGTTAAAATGTTGTGTAAATTCTGGACGTTGCTTTCAACTAGCGATGGACCAGCTGCATTTATTTTTGGTCTCTTTTTTCTGTCACCTCAATTTATGGAGTAAAGGAACAAATTGATTTGAATTACTCTACAGCAGGGGTCACCAACCTTTTTGAGACCGAGAGCTACCTGAAGGTTAGAGAATAATATGGAGGGCTACCATATTAACATTTTATGCAGTTTACCATTTAAATGATAAATATTATGCATTCAATTGCATACACATTAATTCCAGTGCTTACTCCTAATGATTATCACAGTTTTTATAAACAATATCAAGGACATTTTACTCAGTGATCATATGGATACATACAAGTGAGGTGAAGTGAAATGAGCCCGCGGGCACCTGGTAGCCCGCGGGCACCACGTTGGTGACCACTGCTCTACAGCATGACTCGTGTCCCCCTGGTGAAAGGTTCACCGCAGCATTACGGATTCCTTCCTTCAGAGCAGTTCACATTTTGAGTTTTTCTCAAATCTTTTCTTGTGTTGCAAAACAGGAATGAAATAAATGGTTTACTGCTGTGAATCAAACAAAAAAAAAGGTGATAGCCTGTGCTGCACCTGCCAAAGCCACTGACATTTCAAATGACAGCTGGCTGCCATGACCAAGAGATATCCTCTCTCTGGACTTTGTTTCTGGCCCATAAACATTCAAGCCACAGCGTAAAGCGCTGATCATACACATCACTCATCACTGCTGGCTGCTTTGGAGAACTGAGGCGAAACATAACCAAGTGAAACACCAAGGAGGCGAAAACCTAGTGATGACAATTTTAATTATTTGACTTTATCGCTCAGCAAGAGAGCATCCACATGGCTCCTCACTGTGACTCACGTTGGTCCATGTTGATCCTGCTGAAATGTGGAATTTGAATATCTAAACTAAACTGAACAACAATAAAAACTGAGGTCCTACTCATTGGTACAAAATCCGCACTCACACTCTGACCATCGGTAACTCCACTGTCCCTCGTTCCCCTCGGGTAAAGAGTCTGGGCGTCGTCCTTCACTTCTCCACGTCAATGAAAACACTCGGTCTGCTTACTACCACCTCACACCTACACCCCACAGCACCGCCATCCTCGTCCATGCACCGGTAACATCCCGTCTGCATTACTGCAACTCTTTCCTGTTTGGTTTTCCCGCACAAATCCCTCCAAAAACTCCGACTGGTCCAAAACTCAGCAGAATCTCCTCCTCCATAGGGCACATCCCCCTCCCGTCCTCCAACAACTTCACTGGCTCCCTGTCACATACTCAATCCAATCATTGTATTGATTGAAGCCCCGGGAAATGTGAAGTATACAAATCCAACTAAATTACAAGTGAAACACAGTCACGATCACAATTGAATGTGGCACGGTTGTTGGTGCGAGACACACTCTGGGATTTACAGGCTCAACAATCTACAGGGAACGGTGCGAGAAAGACAAATGATCCAGTTAGCAGCAGGTTTTTAATGTTTTTAATTAAGGTGATGATTGATGATAGAGAGACAACCTTGAAGCAGACGGGCTACAGCAGCAGAAGATCCCACTGGGTCACCCTCGTGCCATTATATAAGGTCTCCCGTGTGGCAAATACAATTGGCAGTGAATGCATGCTTTCCTTACATACACAATTTTATAATACACAATTAGATTTGAGGTAAACCTCAGCAGTGGGAATTAGGATTCGTGGAAGAGTTGGTTTGGAAGGATCAGAGGGAGGAGTGAACAACGGAGTAATAGGTTTGGGTTTGTTCCTTCCTGAATGTAATCAGCCTCATACCTGGGGGGGGGGGGGGGGACTCTTTCTGTAGCGTGAAATAAATAATGAAATGTTGGGGTTTTCATCCGGAAGAGAAAATAACACAAAGCCCCTGAGTCACTTGTGGAAGATTTATGCGCTCATGAAGTGATGCTGAGCAAGAACTAGACCGAATGAAAAAAAAAAAAAACTGGTTTGCCAAAAAAAATAGTTTTGTTTATCTGGTGGAAGTTGTTGTTCCACACAAAGTCAGCGGAACATTGGTCAAGAAAATCCTCCTTCTATGCACCTGCTACACATCAGTGGAGGCTGGCATCGGCGACTTTAATCAGCATTCCTGCGATTCTGAGTGATCCTGTTTCTCAAGGTCTGTATATGACACACACACACACACACACACACAGAGAGAGAAGATAAGTTTGGTGCACATGTGCTCTCGTCTTTAGCTCTTTCTAAAGGGGATTTCTCAGGCGCACTTGTCAAACTGAGGGCAATGAGATTTCTTTGTCTTCATACAATGTCATTTTCATGAAGGTAACACTTAGTTAACAATAGTTTTTCCAGTCTCTTATACATACCATAAACTGGTCCAGCAGCACGGAACACGTTTTGTGACATGCTTTGCTGTGAGTTTTGCTCAGTATAATTGTTTTCCAGCGCCCACACACACACACACACACACACACACACACACACAGACACACACACACACACGCACGCACACACACACACACACACACACACGCGCACACACACACACACACAAGCTCTAAAATATTTGTTTGTCAAGTTTATTCCATTCGTTTAAGAAATTAAACACATACAACCAAACGTTGGAGATGGAGATAACAATACCAAAAGTATAACATCTGTGCCAGAGCACAATACACCCATTTTAAATAATTTAGACCAAAAAAGACAAGAAAAATACAAAGAATACATGGAAATATAACCATGAATGATGATGATGTCATATTTTTTATTTTTTAAACACTGTAATTGACTGTGATCCCTTTGTTCCATGCAAACTCTCCTCACAGTGATACTTCCATCCATCAAACTGGTTCTGATTCTTGTTTTATTTTTTATTTATTTATTTTAAAGATCTCTGTTCCCTTCAGATTTTTGCAGCTATTTCCATTTGACAAATAAGGGATTTGTTGGATCCCTGTATCGATGAATGAGTCTAATGGCCTTCTTCTGTAATCAAAAAATAAATAAATAAATAATAACATTTCACCTGTTCCATACAGCGACCCTTGCAGCACACCGCCTCAGACAGGATGTTATTAGGAGGAGTGATGATTGTGTCGCTAATATGTGCGCCAGAAATTGCAGCACAAGATGGAAATCTATTTACTGCGGAGACTTATTAGATTGTGAACCTTGAGATGACTTTGTTTGACAGGAACCAGCTATTTGTGCGCCTCAGATAAGCCAGTGCTCCCTTTTACCAACTATTGTTACACGATTAAGATGATTCATGGACATTTCAGTCTCTGCTGTCAGGATCGTGAAAGCGAAAACTATATTTTCCTTCAATTAAAATCATTTGGTATTTTAAGATGAGATTTATTTCGGTGTGATTTATGCTGTGGATTTAATTTTGGAGGGCCAATTAAATGGATGGGGTTTTAAAAAAAAAAGAAGTTGAATCAGGAACTATTTTGGGTGGCACCTGTTGTTTTGCAGTGGGCAGAGTGTAGAGCTGCAACTAACAATTATTTTCACAATCGATTAATCTGTCGATTTTTTTCTCGATGAATCGTTTGGTCCATAAAATATCAGAAATGTGGATCGGTGTTCGTCAAACCTGGAAATGATGACGTTCTCAAATGTCAATATGATTCACTTTTAATGACTTCTTTGTTATCCAGAGCAAAGAAATGAAGAAAATATTCACATTTAAGAAGCTTAAACAATCAGAAATCTGGTTTTAATCATGAAAAAAACTTCAAACTGATTATAGTTGTCGATTCATTTACAACAATCGATGAATCGATGAATTGTTTCATCTCTAGTGGAGTGATATGGAAAAAAGGTGATCGCATGTAGTGTGCTTTTTCTCTCCCTGTGTGTTTATTCTGTGCCCACAGTCCTCGTAACAGAAGCACATCATTTCTAAATAATAAAAAAAGAGCCATTTTCGTCCCCCTCTCCACTCAAATACATTTTATCTGGAGCCGTAAAAACCATTTAATCCACAAAATGAAGATAATATTACATGTTAGGTTTTTTAAACAGATGTATTATAAATAAAATAATGATAGTTTGTTGTATTAACTGTTGATGTTTCATTGCTGTTTTAAGCCGACCTTTTATAAAGTGGAAAAAACAAAATACAATAATAAAACTTATGCAGACCTATAGTCCTTCCATTGTTTGTGGAAATTAATGAAATAAATAAAGCAATATCTGGATTTCATGTCGTTCATGCTTGAGAAAACCTTCCGGGAATTACAGGATTACAGTATGTTGGGTGAATATACACACCAATGAACTCTGAGCCAGTTAAGGTGGAACAACGTGTGCACCTTACAAAGCACATTGTTCAAATCTGATCCAGATCAGTTTGTTTGGTTTGTTTAGTTTCCCATTAACCTCTGAAGTGCCTCTGAAACATCATCATCACGATAAATACCGTTTTGTTACCATGTAGCATCATCGACAACAGCAGACGATGACACATTGGTGAGGCCACTCGATATTAAAGTGGGAAATAGATGAAGATGTTGATCCCCTGTACGGGGAAATGAAGGAACTAAAGCTGTTGAAGCGAATCGTGGAGTGAGATTTAGCTCTCATGTCTGATTTGAACATTGAAATTGACAATGTGTCCACACAGCGCTGAAAAAAAATCTGATCTGAGTAATAGGAAAAAATCATTCATGAGTCACCTCAGCCTCTATTAATGTATTGTTTGTATGTATTGGAATTGAGACACTGGCCTATTATTTGTTGATAGATGTCGTAAATGACGGGAGAAAAAAAGACGACGAAGAAGAAGAGAAATAGCACGTTGATTCAAAGATAAACACACACATGCTGCAGGTATCACCCATCCCCCCCCCACCTGCACTGAGCCCATACCCTCAACCTCATCACCTCCATCATCCTTGACTATTGCATCCTCTGAGACCTTTGCCACTCGGGCTTAATCCTCTGCTTCTGCGGAGAAAGAGAGTGAAACTCCCAGGGATCAGGGCTCTCTTAAGCCTTCAGGGCTGGCAGTGACATTTCTAATATATTCATTTGTCAACATTATACAAAAGCCGCTGCAGCTGAAGAGGGACCAAGTGGTCGATGCAGAAACATGTTCCTCCACACTGAGTGGACAGCAGCACTCAAGAGGTTCTCAGGGAAAATGTATACGTATTGTGCCGTAGCATCAGGTGCACTAAGCTTCCACCTTTTTTCCGCCTCCATGATTCCTCGTGAGTCTCTGTGTCCTCATTTGGAAGAAAAGTGAGAGCGCAGTTATTTAAATCGTGACCTTGTTCAGGGGTTGCTGTCTTAGCAAAAAAAAAATCAAATCAAAGTCAAAGTAAACAGGTGCGGCTTTGCTGAAAACGCAGCTTTAACTGGGCTGCGAATAATGATCATATCTGAACCACCGAGGGATTAAACCTGTTGAATCCTTCTTGACAGCTGACAGCGCCAAGCCGCACTCTCAGTGGGACTCTTAACTTTTTTTGTTTCGTTTTCTCTTCTTTTTAGTCACACTATCTGCCCTCATGAAATTGAGTAAAAACACTCTTAACACGCCGACTGCATAATATATCCCGAAGAACAGGGCGAGACAGTGAAACCCTGAGCAGAAACAAAGGCGGGTCCGGTCTGCTCTTTATCGTCTTGATACACACAAGCAGCTAAATGGGATCAAAGACATTAAAACGTCTGTGAATGTTCTCAGTCGTCCATGTTCAGGAGTTAGCCGAAGTTGAAGGCATTTCATCTTCCATCCAAGAGGCTTCTTCAGCTCTGACTAGAACAAATCCAGACTAGAGAGAAACCTGGGCGGATCGTGGCCCCCTCTGACCCGGTTTCAGGTTATTCAAGGTGTAAAGGAAAAGTTGTGAGGGTCGCCTGAGAGACACAGTCTGCTATTGTGCGAGTTTGTGATTATTTTAGCGAAACAGCTCACTGCTCTGCATGTTTCACACCTGCCGCACATCAGGGCATAATTGGCCACATTCCAGTCCAGATGTGGCCCCTCCGACAATCTGGTGCGTGTCTCTTCTGCTTTTAGGCTGATTGGAACAGACTATCTGGCCAAATTATCCTGTAGCGCGAGTGGTTATCAGGCATGATTTTAACCTTTCTGTAATTACGTGACGCTTGGTGATGCAGGAAGCCGGCATCAGCGTCTTTGTCACCAGAGAGGAGAGAGTTAGAGAAACACCTGTACATAGTTTCCATTTTTTGGCCTGTTTTTGCACATTGAGACAAGTTTTAAATATGTGTTATGTTGTTCACTGGTGTACACCAACAGTGTTTTTGTTGTTCTTAGTTTTAAATGATTAATACACTATTTTAACATGCAGTGAATTGTAAATAACTGCCACATATTGAAAGTTATTCTGGAAAAATGAACAAAAGCACATTTTCTGCCATCAGAGTCTTCCTGATTTCAGTATTAAACATGTTTGATATTTACGACTGAAGCGTGATTGGTGGCGTAATCAGAATGAGAGCGAGTTGACCGTCAAATGGATAGTGTTTAGAACCGTAACTTCTACAAGATGATTCCATCTTCTCAGCCATTCCTTCTTCCACAGTTGTTTTTACTCAGCACACACAGCAGCTAGTAACTGGCAACGCTGTCAGTCTGTTCATTTTCTGAAGTCACGTTAAATCAAATCCCTGGAATCTCCTCCAGGAGCAGGGAAACATCTAAACATGCAGGGCAGTGGGTGCCGAGGACCAGGAATAAGAATCTCTGTCCAACTCCTGTGTTTTGTGATGTTTTTTCCCAGATAAGCAGAGATGGCTTATTTCACTAGTCTGTCCAGCCATCTGTGTTCTCTGGCCAGAATGCCTCCATGATCATCAAAAGTGTCCCTGTCCTTCAGATACAGGTGGACAGTTGAGTCCCCGTGCCCAGATGAGCTGGCTCTTGATGGCATTGATGCATAGCACTATAAACATCTGATATAACAAATCAGATTCTTCAGCCAAATCTGTGTGGGCACAAAAGTACCCGCTAAAATATTCGCACATCCACCAAATGTCGTGCATGGAAAAAAGTGGCTCATTACTTTTTTTGTGTGAACTGTGAAAAAGAGAAAATAAGGAAGAAAAACAAAGAATGTCTTCAACAATGCATGAAAATAAAAAAATAAAAATAAAATATGCAGACACAAACACACAGTACCCGGGCCATCATTACAAATAGCGTCTATTTGTTTTGTCATATTGAAAAAAAAATATAAATAAAATATATATCTATGCAGAAGACAGTTCAGGCAGAAATGAAAGTGTAGTTAAACACCTTAATGCTTTTCCTTATATCAGGACACACCACAGGTCAGCGTCAATGCCAATAACCTCATTTATTCACTCATTCAACACAAACATAGAACTATTTTTTTATATATAAAATGTAGAAAAATTTCATATAAAACATCTCCAACTCACATTTCACAAAAAAAAAAGCTCATGTCAACACAGAATAAACATTCTGTAGATTAAGTCATGGAAAGAAAACAAACAAACCTTTAAATGTATAATGCAATACAGACTTTGTGTCCCAATTTAAACTTTGTGTCCTATTATAATTGATCTCTCAGATATATTATCATCTACAGAACGAAACCAAACACGTGTGAATTTAATGAAAACAGTCAGAATTGACTAGCATTTATAATAAATTGTGTACGAGCATCTTTATTTCCCCTCCTCGTCTTCTCAAAAATAGCCAAGCTTTCCTTTTTCCTTTCTCTCATTTAAAAACAGAGTTTTCTCTGTGATTCTTTTGACAGCAGCGTTAAAGAAAATTGTACAAAGACCAACAACAGTAAGCAACACATTCAACTATTATTGCTTAGGCTTAAAATGGACTGGATAATGCAAGTGTTGTTTAAGTAAATGTGGTGTGTATTTGTGCAAAGTTTGTCTAAGTTCTCTCTCTCTCTCTCTCTCTCTATATATATATATACATATATATATATATATATATATATATATGTATATCTTTTTCTATACACTGCAGCAGTGCACAGTATAGACCAAAGCTATATCAACAGCTTGCAGCAAGATTATTTAATATGACGAGGGGAAAAACACTGGCTTAATGTATAAACTAATAATAACAACGTTCCTCTGCAGTGACTCAAGGTGCACAACTGTCTGGGTCTGAAGTTAAGGAAAGTTTATTATGAAGTTTAGGGAAGGAAATTAGTCCCCTATCCAAAATACCTTGAAACAAACAAATAGCTCCTAAAACATTCCACTTTTTTTGTTTCACAGACTTGGAACTGTGGTGCGGTACAGTGTCATTGTTTATTTTGAAAAAAGAAAGCAGCAGTTTGTTTTCGTGACATAAAAAAAAGAAAGAAAATATAGACGATTTCAGTGTTCATAATTAAAATGAAACTGTACATCGTGAGAAACACACTGTTTTATAGAAAACTGCCCTTCATGATGAACTCCCCAAACCCCTCAGAAAAGACATGAGTATGCATTTCAAGTGCAACTTCATTCTAGTTGCTACTCACTATTACCGGCGAGTGAGAGCACGTCGACATATTTTGCCGTACCTTGAATTTTTCCAATGATGAGAATCAATGTTTCCTGCTTGAGACAGATAATAAGAGAGAGGAAACACTTTGTTAAATCCATTTGCAAATGATTAGCTACGGGATACATAACATTCCCATCACGTTTCCCTGATCAAACCTAGGGTCATACATGTGTTCAGTCTAAGTGGGAATGATGGGATGTCTCTGTCATACACAGCATTCAATTATGGCTACAACAGGCGATAACAGCTGGCCTATTATCCTGCTGAAGAACAATCAGAATGTGATGCAGACCTGTGACGAGGGTATCACCCATTTCCATTAATGGAGTGAACGGGGACATGATGACAGGGGAAATGAAATTACCTTCTCGGCCGTCCTCCACCAGTTACGTAAGTGGCCTTGATGGAAGTGCCTCACCTCCACCTACGACTCTCGCTGAAGCTGCAAATGAGCGCGACGAGTGAAGTCGTGTCATTCAGCTCAGCATTTTTCTTACAAGTAACGTTTTGATTATGAAGCGCAATGACACGAAGCTGCACAGTAAAAGATGGAGGAAAACCGAAATAAAACAATCAAGAAACAGGTTTGTTTCTGTCCCCATAGCATAGCATAGCATAGCATAGCATCCAAAAATATAAACACCATTAATGTTCGATATAACACTTTAAGCTGCGGAAAAAGACACGACGTGCACAGCACAACCTTCATAACACCGGATTCACAGGGGACCTGCTAAGTTTGTGTGTGTGGGATTTAAAAGTGCCTGAATGAAAAGAAATGGTATATTTAAACAGCTGCTTTAATTAAAGATGTTTGGAGGTGAGCGATATTCCAGAGTCATCCAGCGCCGACAAACAATGAGCAAACGGCAGTTGTTACAGACAACACTCAACGGCTTCCTGTGAGCGAGACTGCCGTGACACTGACCCTGTCCTGTGCATTTCCGTCACTTCTTGGCACACTTCACGGTTATTACACTCATGAGTGTCTACAGCTTCCAGTAAATAGGAAAAACGTATCGATTGTGAAGTATTGTGCTTTGCCTTTATTTAGGCATTTTAAACCTCTCATAGATTTGGTTGTTCACACTGGGAATGATTAAAGGAGAAAACCTGTTTTGTTAAACGTGACTACTTTTATAATGTGGTGTAAAAAGAGTGTAGCCCCAAGTAATCAGCGACAAATCCAAAAAGAACAACGTGGAATAATATTATGGAAATGCATTTCGAGTTCAGGGAAAAGCTCAACACTCCCTCGCTGCGCTAATAATGGTCACCTCTTCCATTTAACCCACGGCCAAATGCATTTCCTTAGCAGACAGTTCTGTAAAGTACAGGTACCAAACACAAGATAAAACCGAAATGAAATGAATTTAATAATCTCAGGGTGGATATTCAACTGATATTATGCTTCTGTTGATATGAATTCTTAATATTATGAAAGACGTATGTACTTTTCCTTGTTTGCCTCTGCTGCAGTGAGGTGAGTTAGGCTATAGAAGACCACTGCTGCCTGCAGAGTTGTTTAATTTTTCCCCTGTGATAACCACTTACTGCAGTATGAGTCACATGGATTCAAACCCATTCTGTACTCTACATACATATTAAACAGGAGATCAATTAGAAATAACTGATGTTAATCAGGAACAGCAGCCTCACCGCTCCAAACAAGTGGCCACATGCCATTTCTTTTATAGATTAACTTAGCGTGTCCTTGTTACAAGCAAAATGAAAGGAATTTCAAATAAATTGATAAGAAAAATCTCTTGTTTGTATGCGGAGTTGCGTGTACGTGCGTGTTTATGTTTAAGGGCTTTTGTGCTTCTAGTGCTAAAAGACATATAAACTCATTGGTCTAACTGCATATTAGATTTTATCAGGCACTTGTTTTAAGTGATTTAAAAAAAAGGAAAAACAATAAACAGCGATGGACTCCGTCTGACATTAGACAGTCGAGTCACATCGTTTTATTCTGCTCTCTGTGTTCCAGCTAAAGGTGCAAATCACTTGAGCCAGTTCATTTTCTGGCAGCAAAAGGCATTTCACTGTGAATTTAGCACTATTGCTTTTGATCTTGGAGACAAGATGTTATTCCCTATATGTATATATCAGAAAAGGCTGTGTGTTAAAGATCTCTGTCAGAAGCTCGACTCGGGGACTGTCCTTTTGCGTCCCAGCGAAGTTGTGCTGTATCGAGTCCTCTGCAGCGTGCCGTACGACGGCTTGTCGGCCGTCAGGCTGCGTGCCGCCGCGCCGTTGCGATGCAGAGACGCCGTCCTGTGCATACTCGGCTCCGCCTTGGTCGGAATATTGGAGGAACTTTGTGAGCGTTTGATGTCGGCTGCCGAGCGTCCAACCTTCCCGTTTGCCAGCTCGTAACCCAGATGGCCAGTATATATTCCTCCTTCCACGCCAGTTCTGCCACCCGCTGCTCCGTTTGACAGTGATAGCCTTGACGATGTCCTTCTTCCTCCGTCCTCATCTCCTCCTCTTCCCGACTCACCGTCCCTGGACTTCCTCGAGTCCCTGTCCTTTTTCAGAAAGTTACCTTTGAAGAAAGAGAGCAATCCCTCGTGGCTCTTCGGCACGTCTCCTCTCTTGGTTTTAGGGTTTGCTTCATTTGCAGTGGGATGTTCCCTGTCAGGCCTGTCTCCCCTTTGTCTTCTCAGAGTCCCATCATTAAGACTTGGGGTACTGTAACTGGGCTGAACTCCAGCACTCAAACTTCTTTTTGTATCAGTATCTTGGGAAGCATAAGAAGAGCTCTGCTTTTTGGCATCCTTCCTCCTGGTGAGGGTGTTACTGCTAGAGCTGTTGCTGATATTGGAGGTGCCCTCATCTCTTTTCTGGCCTCCCCTGCTGCGTCTCAGACTGGATGTCTTGTCTGATGGTCTCCTCTGTCCTTCTGGGACCTGTGGAGACTCTGTCAGCAGCTCATCTCTTGCTTTAACAGACTGGGCAGTGCCTGCAGCATTGCCTACAGCAGCTTCCTTTGTGCTGCGGGGTTCACTCATCAGTGTTACTATTGGGTCCTTTGTGCACCGAGGCCGGCGGCCAGATTCCAAGTACTGCACTAGCTCCACTGGGGCTGGATCCTGAACTGGTTGGGGCACCGAGTCAGGTTTGCGTCTGTCCTTGGAACCAAACGACCAGCGCAAAGGAAGGACTTTGCTCAGCGCATCTTTGGTCTTGCTCGGGGCTCTCATGCTCACGCTTCGTCCCTGAAGACCCCTGATAAAGTGCCTGCTCTCGATACCCCCTGGAAAATATGTATTGAAACAGTTTAAACACATGACCATGAGACACTGAATTAATCTTAGAGATTCAGTGCATCACATTTAGGAGAGTAGAAATGGAAAATACTGCCATGAAGTATGTTTCTCCAAAGGAACAGACATTTTAAGATAACATTCTTTAGATTTTAGGATTTGAAAGGACAAATCAGCTAGAGTGTGTGTTTTGTGACTTGAAGCAAAGGTTTACTATGCAAATTAACATCCTTTCTGGTAAACAAAGGCCACCTTATTTCCCTGAAGCACTTGGGGAAAGGAGGAGTTTATTATAGTCTCACCATGAGCTGTCACTAATTCTTACACTCTGGACCTTTAAAATAAACCATAGAAGAGGAACTGGGGCAAAACCTGGAAGCGCTCTCTCACCCTTTTCCTCTGTCAAACAATCATCGAGGAAGACGGGAGATTCTGGAGAGTCGGGAATGGAAGATGGGCAGGTGATGGAGGATCGAGACACCAGACTGCCTCGCTTACTGTCCACTGTGAGCCGGATGAGCCAGTGGTCTGACACTGATGAACTGGTAGAGCCTGTGAGACACACAGAGAATACACACATAAAAACACAAGAGACGTGGTAAATCAAAAATGGGGCGCTCTGACGGCTAAACTAAATCAATTATTTTCACCCACGAGCACACAACCAGACAGCTTCTCTACTTCTATTACCAGATTGTTGAAGCGGTAAATAGAATTTAACAGAAACATATGAAACATTCAAAGTTTTCTGTACATGTTCTGAAATGAGTGCAAAATGTATCAGACATAAATGTACACATGGTGCAGATTGACTTCTGTTAAGTTAGATTAATGGATTACGTCTAGATGCAACATCAAAGTTGATGTTTCACCTTTATTACCACATAACACAACTGCTATGACATTATTCAAAGCCAGATGACCTCAGTGGTGCATGTTAATAGAACCACAAAGAATGGGCATAATATTGTCCCTACCCACAGAGCAGCAACAACATAATTGGGGAGAAAAGAGGAAAATTGTTATTCAGGTTCTTCAAAATCTAGATAACTAGCCAATTTGGTCCACACAGACATTCAACAAAGCTAAAACTAAACAAAAAGATAATGTCCCATTTAAGACATCTGCTGTTTTCATTTCTTCAATGAGACATTTGTTATTTTGGAGGTAAAATAAAAGAGCTGTTGGCAAAGAAAGATGGGAAACTAATCGCCATAGTAGAGCGTCTCTTTTACGTTACTCACACTGGAGTTCTATCACATATCATTCACATTCATTCATATGAGTCTCACCCAAGGACACGTCAACACGTAGCCTAGACCCAGGGATTAAACCCGCTCACATTTGTTTTGAAAAGGAACTGCTGATTCGCAGCTGTTCCACAGTGAGTCGGTGTTTGTTGGTGGTTGTTTTTCCCCAGGACTGACTGACTGACTGACTGACTGGTGCGGAATAAACATCAGTCGACTCCACATGCTGCTCGCCATAGAGTTGAATCACATGCATTTTAAAGTGGGTCTAATAAGGTCAAGATGGTTACAAGCATCAACAGAGAGCTGCTGCAGTTAAACACATCATTCATAACACAGAGGAACAAACAGTCAATATTCGCTCCAGTGTGTGTTACAAACATCACCAGGGAAAATTCAGCAAAAACACACGGAAAACTTTAAGAAATACCTGACAGCAGTGTGTGGCAGTATATCCACATACATTTCACTATAATATGGTTGTCAGGCATTTGGATTATTGCTCTGTAGAGGAAAGGAGCTATAGTTCCTTTATCATGTTAATAAAGGCTGACGATACTTTAATGATAAGAGGCATTCTGACATTTCCAGTATCCACACTGTGATGTTATCCTCTGAGCAGTAGCATAGAATAATGTCTTTGTTTCATTTGCACACAAACACAACTGCTATAAGAGTTCCGAGATAACCTTAGTTGCAGTAGTATATTATTATCTTTTTAAACATTTTTATCAAACAATCTCTGCTGCTGCTTATATATAAATGACATGGTAGTACTATAAACATGTCATAACTGTTGTCTACACTAGATATTATAGTTGTATTTCTGCTCCTGGTCTCTCTCTTCTGTCTCTATATCACCTCCCTCTTGTCCTTTCTCTCCCCCTTCCTCTCCTCTGTCCCCCATTTTTCCTTTTACCCCAACTGGTCGAGGCAGATGGCCGCACATGTTTGAGTCTGGTTCTGTGAGAGTTATTTTCCTCTCCACTGATGCCTAGTGCTTGCTCCTTGTGTGAACTGTACAGTGCTACACAATACTGTGACACCTGTTCCTCCTCCTCCTCCTCACTAACTCTGTAGCCAACCCACCGACTCTATTTTACTTAAACCATATGACCTGCCTACTCAGGCACTCTCTTCCTCACTGCAGCCGCATGATCGGTACACAGAGACACAGTCATCCGAGCGCCCTGCAGTAGTGCGAGTGATGGACGTAGGTCATCGGTGGAGCGTTTGTAGAAACGGATAATTGAAGCTCTCCTTCTCTCTCGTCTCTCTAGAGATTTAAAGGATTAGTCAACCCTTCACACAGAAGAACATCTCATAAATGTTGCATTTATAAATAAACCAGTGCCTAGTATCAGGTAGAGACAATCACATAGTATAACTGGCGAGAGGCTGGGGCCGGTGTAAATGCACCACTCTGAACACACACCGTCTGAGGCAGAATGAAGTTTAAGAGCGTGGAGGGACACCTGCATTGGTACTGCCTAAATCGTGTCTGTATCACCTGTAAGAAAACATTATCATAATGAACCTGGTGTGGAATTAGATTTGTGTCGATATTTTCAAACAACACTTTTTAAGAAGCAAATGAAATATCGATTTGATCATTCTTAAATATTGCATTTTATTGTTTGAAAATACACACATTTTTTCAGCTTTCTAAAGCTCAGAATGGTCAGAATTGCAAACAAAAAAAACCTGGCGCAAAGAACAGATCAGGGAGTGCAAAGAACAGGTGTATTTTCAAACAATAAAATACAATATTTTTGAATGATTGAATCGATATTTTGATTGCTTCTTCAAGTGTTGTTTTCAAAAATCTAATTGCATGGGTTGGCAAGTAACAGAACAGGTAGGTCGTTGAATTAATCCATTTTTTTAAGAATGATATTACTGGTTGTGTTAACAGCAGTGTGTGGGCTACAGAGACAACTTTATTTAGTGATGACAATCCCGACGTGCAGAGGATTTTAAACAAATGAGATAAAGGTGTTAGAAACAAGACAAAAACACAAATAATGTGTAAAGCAAAGAATGGTGGATATTTGAAAATCATTTGTCAAATAATTCTGAAGTGCGCATTGTTGACATTGCAGAGTAAACTGCAGCAGGAGCGGCCTTGGGTTTGTTTAGTCCTTCAGTAGATAGTCTGACATATGTCTTTGTGTGTCAGTCCTGACAGTCTTCTCATCTACGTCTACTTCCTACCTTGTAATGTTTTCAAAACTCCTGCACTTCAACAAACATTGGCAAACTCTGAGCTACAAATGAACCCGGGACTGTCACTTTTCATGTTGTGTGAAATTATAAAGTTCTAAAGACCCTGTGTGAAATGCCTTGACCATTTGGAGTAGTACAGTTTAGGATATATAGAGATCCTGTCGGAAGACCTGCACCAACCGAGTGACTTTAACAAAGACAGCTGCAGCAGTGACAGCCCCATGGAGATGAAGCCTACGTGAGTGAGACTATCCTCTCTCTGCAGTCAGTAAGCCACTGCTTTGCTGGAGAGACATGTGGTGTAAGCTGAATAAAGCACTCAATTATGCAGTTTCCTACAGAGACTGAGTAAAGAGTTTTTGACTTTAGACTTGTCCTTTTCATTCCACCCTGTGTTGTGTTTTATTGCTGTATTTGCATCTTTTCTTTTTAAATTTTAGTTTCCTTTTTCCGTTTTATTGTGAAGCACTTTGAGCTGCATTCCTTGTATTATTATATTATTATATATTATTGTATTGTATTATGATTATTGTTATTATAAAAATGAAGAAAATATGGCTGAAAGTCATGCTACCTGGTGCTGGTGCTTTCACCTGAAGCTACATAGCTTAGTAGCGAGTGCAGCAGTGGAGTTTCTAACGGGTGTGTGTGTTTGTGTGTCAAGAGAACATTTGCCAGAGGAAGTGGAAAGGGCTCAGGGACAAGAATATATAAAGGAAAGGAGGAAGGAGACTGAGCAAAATAGTGGGTCAATGACTCAAGTCGTGCACAAGGACAATTCAGGGCAAATCTGGACTTAGTATTTTCTGCACATGAAGTGCACTGTATTGAAATGGGAAAATAAAAGACTAAATATTACGTCTGGAAATGTATTACGTGTTGTTATGGATGAATAGTATGTGCTGCAATAAGTGCCATTAACAATTCATATCTGCCAAAATGAAAAACATGTAACACAATCTTCATCATTTTATCACTAGATTTATAGTTCTGCCATCTAAGCCCAGTGTGGCAGAGTGTCCTACAGCAGCAAACACACACACACAAACACACACACACACAGGTGTGTACATGACAATAGTCAAGTACACACCTGTGTGTGTGAGACACTACCAGGTCACACATGGCAGCAGGCAGCGGACTGGAAAATAGACTTGTAGGCACATAGTGAACACACAGGAGAAGATGGACCTTCAGGAAAGCTGAACACGCACTAGTAGTGAAAAACGTTGGAAAACAAATATCACCTGTTGAAGTTAACTATATCATGTTTACATTGAATGCAAGCAGCATAGTTTATGTCTCTTGATTAAGCTATTTTGAATATTGATTGAGCACTTGCAATGTTTTGCTCAGGATAGGTATTATTTTTTAATCACAGCCACATAATGACATTAATTTCTACACACCTTTGTTGTTTATTTTGGGTCGATAGCATAAACTAAAACTTATTCGGTGATCAGACCTGACAGCAACCGATAATGACACTCACAGAGACAGATGGACTGACACTCTGCAGCTGAGACAGAACAAAATGACAAAATGACAAAAATGATCCGGTAGCACAAATGCCTCAGCATGACGTGAAATTTGCATCATGTGTGAACAGAACATTGGGGTCATTATAAATTTGTTCAAATGTGACTTATTTTTTTTATTTATTTTTTTTAAGTGACATCAGCCTTTTTAATGACACATCTCAGCTCATCTCCTCATATGGAACGTTTCCATCCAAATAAGTTCCCCTGACATTTTTAGAAGGGATAGTGAAAAGAAAGGTCTGGTTATGTGAGGGCATCTTTTGGGTGACACCAATTCTATGCTGCTCCCTGAGTTACTCCTTGACGCTTCACACAATTCAAACATTCCTGTTGTGTTTATAGCATTTTATGGCTCTTCGTGTGGCAGCATACCTCTGATGGAACTACTGGCCGACCATGGAGGAATGATGTTGCGTCTCTGGTAAAAAAGGATGTAGGCTCCTCTGGTACATACTTCCTCATCTGGCACCAGGTCAACACTGCTGTCGTCATAACTGTACCACTGGCCATCCACTGAATTTCTGCAGTAAGCTGCATAAAAAAAGATGACAGACAAAAACAGACATAAACATTCTCAAACGAAATCAAGTTATTGAAGTTAAAGGTCCCAATTATTATGATTATTATTATTACTATCATCCCTGAATATATATTGCCAGAAAAGGCAATATTAAATAGAGAGAATCCTACATTAACCTTTAGTGCCCTTTAGTAAATGCACGGTCTTCTTTTTCCTGTTTTGGAGATGGAAAAACACATTTCCTTTGTGCTGTAAATCAAACCATCATTTTTCTGCAAACCTTCATCTCAGGAGCTGAATACCAGAGAGAAAACAAGACTTTTCGGGAACCTATATAAATGTAGATGGTGTTGTTCCACATATTTGTACTGACAGTTACATAGCACAAGACTATCATGCTGTACCATTCTAATTATAAGGAAGCCAGAGAGTTGTCTATGTGTCTATGTAACAGCATATACGGCTCTCACTTTAATGTCATGAAAGACCCAAGGACATGATGCAACCTTGCAAGCCTGTTGTAATGGTTGGTACATCTGCTGTCTTGTTGCATGTCCTCAACAACCATGCCCATGCAATCACCGCCATCGTCTTGCCTCAGCTGTTTGCAAAGTTTCTCATCCTAATATAGTCACCTGACAACACCTACACAGTACTCTGGCTATGATGACTCTCAAAAAGCTAAGGGGATGAGATCGTAGACTACACAGGAAATAAGTACAGGCAGATGAAGCTTCATTTTGAAGTGTAAGCCATTCCAATATTCAGTTTCTACATGTTTTTGTGGAGGTAATATGGCTGAATCCTCCTTTCCTCAGTTCTGGAGAGTCTCCCAGTCGTTGCTACTGAGAAGTGCCCCCTCGCTGTAGAGAAACTATTAGCTAGGTGACATGGTGTGTCTGGATTTCAACCAACAGTGTGCTCAGAGTCCTACTCCAACAGCTCAATTAATCTCTCTGGTCTCTCTCTTCAGACCACAGAGGATTTTTCCTCATGCTCAGAGGCTGGACTCGACAATTGCACGCCGATCAATCTCCAGACTCATCTCAGAGAAATCCTAGCAAACTTCTGTAAACCTTCAGGGTCAGTGCCACAGCTAAGTTTAATACTTTAAAGAATAAAAATACTTGCACGTTATGTCCACATGTGCACACAGGCATCTGTTGGATTGTAATTCATATTTTTTGGTAGTGATTCTCAACCTCAGGGCCCCGAACACTGTTGGGGTTGCAGGATCATTTCTGGCAGTCGCCAGATTGTTGTGGGGGAAAATAAAATCCAAAATAATTAAGACAGGGAAGTGGTTTTACATAAAATTGTCTGTAGAAGTGATGTCTCCGAAAGGCTCCGAGTTAGTACTTTTATTTTGGGAAATTGGGTTCATTTGCTAAAAAAAACACCTCTGCCCCGTAAGCATTCAAAAAAATATTCAAGACAAATCAGAACGGGAGCTTTAAGGTGGTTCCACTCTTGACAAAATCTGACAACAGCACGATCAGCTGAAACGAAATGTGCCAGTACCAGCAGCGCGCCGAGCTCAGAATATACAGTGGAAATATCAGCACGACTATTTTTATGAATTTCTACAGTTCAAATCTCATGCAGTTATAAGCTCCACACAGTGTTCCTGTGACGTAGTCACTGTGTCTTTCCCCTGATTACGGCCATGTAAAATGTACATAACGTAAATACGCACCTGTATCTCAAATAAAAAAACACAAGGCAACGTGTCATGACCAAAAACAGGAGTGATTATGATAAAAAACAAACAAAAAAAAACAGTTTGAACAGCTGTTCTGATTATGTATCAGTCATCATATAACAGCCAGAGTTGAGGACAAATAAAATCATAAAGTTAAGAACAACTGAGACAAATATATCTAAGATTTCTGCTTCACTGCTGATGTGATGGCCACTGTACTCCCTCATGACCTTGTTACCAAAAGCATCTGTCCATTGAGCCAACAACCATGACTGATGCAGAAGAAAACAAAATATAAGAAAACAGAGAGCGGCTCAAAGACAAAAAAACAAAACACTTAGAAATGTGACAAACTCTGAAAGTTGTTTTGCAGAAAAAACAAGGTGCTCGTGTGAATGGTTGCTGGGAGATTAAAAAAGTATGAATGACTGATGTACGGGTAAACAAACTAATATATCATATAAAACAATATAATAACTTGATTAATGATAATAATAATAATAATCAACTAATCTTTGATTGGTTTGGTGTGTCGCTGCTCCAAAAGGTTAAGAGTCAAATCACAAGAGGAGGTTTTCCTTTGTGCAACCGGTGGAGTTGTTCCCTGACGGCAATTCATGAGAAAGAAGGAGCGCTATTAGTGTCGTTTATCAGTGCTTTATAATTAGTTATTAATGAAGTTGTTGACATCCATTTCACACCACTCTGTGTCACAGAATGAGCTGGTGCTCGAAAACCATCTCACCAACACTATAATTGGAAAACAACAAATACACAATGGCAATGGGGATGATGGTAAGATATTACACATCAAACATTAACCCTAAAAAAAGCTAACAATCATTTACTACTTGGCAAAAAGTGATAGTGTAGAGTTGTTTACTGTGACGCCTCAGCGCCGCAGCTTACATTTGCATAATTTTGACTTTTCTCTCTGCTACGTTCTTGTTTGTCAGCTTCATCAGACATTTTTAATAAGTCACCAGTATTTCACAGCTGTCAGCTTAACTTAACAACATTTCATTTACCTTATTATAGTAACAAATCATACATTAGCGCTTCGGCAATATTGCTTACGCTGACATTTTCAGCCTTCCGCATAATTACCAGGCGAGTGGCTCCTCATGTACCTTGCATATGCAGAATGGTACAATATTTAGCTTCTCATTTGGTGAGGTGGACTTACACTTTACAATAGGGCTCCTTTTAGCAATTTAGGTGGAAGCTACTCATTAGTAAGATAAATAGGCAGTGGGCAGAAACGGGATCTTTTGTGTTACAACTTCTCCATTACTTTAATTTCTCCATTTAAAATGATTTATTTAGTGTTGACAATCAAATGAATATACGAATTCTAAACAAAATGTAAACCCAGTATAAAAACAGTAAAACCAGTGCAGTGTGGTCTGAAAATCCCTGCACATGTTGGCTAAGTTAATGGTTATTTTGACATGAGTTAATACATTTATATATTATATAGTATAATGTACAAGTGGGAGTGTTCTCAGCATACTTGCCATTAACACCAATTTTAAGTATTGATTAGGAAAAAACTATGCCTTGACGTCACTGAATGAGATATAGAGGACAGAAAGTGTGCTGCATTTGGATAATGAGGAATGTTAGAGGCATTTTTTTAAAAAACAAAACAAAACTGGAGCATTGATCCTTATTCCACTTTAAGGCTGAAAGTAGTGCAGTAAGCAAAAGAAAATGAAATAGCGGTGGTGATGTTCATTAATCAGATTTTAATAACATCTGAACAGCTCAGAGTTTCACCTGTCACTGTAAATACCGGTGAGATTCTGCATATTGACAGGATAGGGCTGATGCATTACACATTTTCCTATTTATTTTTAAATATTTTCTCTTTAATGCAATCCACGTCTATAAAGACAGTGAGAGTGGAACCAGAAGTTATCATGTTTAAAGTCTACCTCTGTCTGGTGTCAAATGAAATATTTGAATGAAGAAAAATAAAAGTGGGACAAAAGATCTGATCGACTGTGGTCAAACTATGGTCAAAGGTAAACAGTAAGTAGGAGCTAAACAGATACTCATATTTGTAAAGGTCAGTAAAATATAATCTATTAAATAACATATATATATACAGTAAACAACACAAAATAAATGGTTCCATACCGGTATAATGTCCTCCATGCATTCCTCCATGGTGGTTACACACAGCATAAAGGTCGTACTGATAGTCGAGTGGGAGGGTCATGTCGACAGGTTGGTGGCGCTGTCCCGAAGGCTGCTTCCAGGAAGGTGCCCAGGCTCCCAGGTTCAGGTTCCTCATGCTCTGAGTCCGCTTCACCATGTGGGGGGCCATATCCAACCCAGTGAGGGGAAAACGCACCAGAGTTGACAGCTTGTTCCTCCGCTCACCCACCTGTGTCAACAGTTTTATTCATATATCAAAGCTACATACTGCATGTGTGCAGATATGACATATTACCAGTCTCCGTTTGGAAATGTGGACATGTGGATTTATTAGGTTTTCAGACGTTTGGCTTTTTGTCTGCAGACCCTGACACAGGCTCCATACACCTGTGTCTCATGCCAGTGTTTTGAACTGCTCTTTAGAAAGGACACTTTTTTTCCCTGCAGTTATGGACCATTATCTGTGTCCATGCCCCTGTGACTTTCTGTTCCTCTACGACATGTCATAGTTACCAGACATGAAAAAGGTTTGAATCCACTGATGGGAGAAACTTTACTTCAGTGCAATTTAGTGTTTAAATTAAATTTAATTTAATTTTCATCTCATATCATTTTTCACTACTGGAGATCCAGTGTCTTATCAGTATGGAGTAAGGCCTGGTTCACACTGAATGCATGTCCGCTGGGTCACACACGTGTACCAATATGTTCATGGTTTTATTTTCTGATGCATTGCTGACAGGGTATCACCCTGTGTCAGCTGAGATTGGAACAGTGCTCACCGCGACCCTCATGTGGAGGATAAAGCGGTAGAAAGTGGATGGATGGATCTTTGAGAGGAAATGTCACATGATTTTTGTTTACTCAGATGGAGAGGGAGAGAGAGAGAGAGAGAGAATCTGCCCTTTAAGTGATACAGCTATTACAACTGCTAAAAACTAGTCTAAAAATATAACATCTATGTTTTTCTTGTATTCGTACGGAGCCTCACACAAATTTGTGGCCACGAAATAGTAAAAACATGCACACGCATAATATTAATAACATTCTCATGAATTACCGGCGGGAGAGCTGCACAAGTGAAGTGAGAGAAGAGGGCTGAAGCTTTGGGATGGACAGAGATCGTGTGATAGAGCTTGCTTTTAGGTTGGGAATGAGTTACAAAGATATTCTCAAAAGCCTGGCATTGCAAGTGTCGTGCCAAGTTAATTATCCCAGACAGGATTTGTATCCCATGCTGCGGGAGCGCGCATGAATTCAGCGAGTTGGGGATACAAATCCTGTCTGGAATAACTACCTTGGCACGACACTTGCAGTTCCAGGTTTTTGAGAATATCTTTGTCCATCCCGAAGCTTCAGCCCTCTTCGTTCACTTTACTTGTGTGTGCGTGGGTATTCTCTGGGTTCTCCGGTTTCCTCCTACAGTCCAAAACATGTGATATGGAGATTAGGTGAATTGGAGATTAAAATTGACCGTAGGTGGAATGTGAAAGTGAATGGTTGTTTGTCTCTACGAGTGTCCCTGAGATTGGCCCAGTGCCCCCCACGACCCCCACCATGTGTAGAATAAAGCGGTAGAAGATGGATGGATGGATGGACATTATACCTATTTCATGGGCATGAATAATTTTTGTCATGTCATGTTTGGGGCTCTGTATATTCGTATTCAGCCTAGACATTAAAATAATAAATACTACAACTACTAGGAGAGGTGTCAGTTTTATGTAATCATGTGATTACATAAATAATATGTAATCATGTAATCATGTGATATATATATACAGTATATATATATATATATATATATATATATATAAATATACACACATATATATAGATATATATAGAGATATATATATATGAAAAGCATGTTTCACACACGTGGGAATCTCAAAAAATAACAAAATAACAACATAGATAGTATAGTTAGATATAGATAATATAGAAACTGTATTGTGCGCTCTGTGTGTGTGTAAAGCAGAAGAGGTTGCTGACACAATAGTCTGTAATTTTGCAAGTCAGCACCTGAAGGTGATGGCTGCGTTTTGACACATGGGGCCAGAATGAGCACCTGCAGTGAGGGGAGTGCTGAGAGGCTACTAGTTTGGACTAACACAATAATTCATTTTTCTTATGTCATAATTGCACTGGCTGATGTTGTCAGAAGACATTATGGTGCTGAGGACTGTGCATATGGTATTGCTGGATGTTGTTAACCTGTTCTAAAGATCAACCACCTTCAGTGATGGAAAGAGGTCAGGGATGGTGTCTGTTATCAAGTGAAGTGTTGGTTCTCATTTAAAAAAAATAATAAAAATAATAATAATAAAATAAAAAAAAAAGAAGAAAAGAACCACAGACCCAGTTGGGTACTGTGCCACAGTATTTGATCCATTTATAATGGAAAACTATTGGTGCAGATAAGAAGGTGACACAGGTGTAATACAGCTTTCCTACCTGTCGGAAACGCTTCAGATGGAGGATCAGTATGTCAGGGAGAGTCCACAGGCTCATCTTCACCATACCCTGCTGAAGCTGCTTACAGTGGGGACACTTCCAGGCATCATCTGGGGCAAGCTGCAAAGTCAGTGAGTTCAATGATTACAAGGTGTTTACTGACATAGAAGAATTGCCTCTGTAGAGAAGCAGGTGTAAATCAGTTCACCCATCCACCCATACATCCAGTGTATTTGATAGCAGCTGGTAGCAATCTCAGCCATTGAGACAGTCATTCAAATTTACATTCACAGCTACTGAATTGCCAGTTAATCTAACCTGTTTATCTTTGGATTGTGGCAGGAAGCTGGAGTATACAGAGAAAACCCACGCATGAGGAGAAGAACAAGAACAAGCCCTGATAAAGCCTTCTAACTGAATCATCATATCATCTTTATTACACACTAATGGATTTCATTCTGTGAGATCAACACAACATTGACCAGATTAGTTATTTCAAAAAGCAGAGGTCAGAGAATATGGATTGCTTGGTGTTTGCTTTTGAAATTGCCTTGTGCTTCTAAAGCCCTTTCACTGCGAGGAAACTGAAGTGAAGGGCCATCCATGTATGACTGACACCTCTATGACATTTGAAAATAAAGAATTAAAAGAAGAATTTAATTTTATTAATCCCCTTAGGGAAAGTATTCCTCTGCATTTGACCCATCCTAGAATTAGGATTGCTCAGGGGTACCCCAGCCCTTTTTTCAGCCTCAGCCCTAAAATGCTTGTACTTGCTGAATATAGATCAGATAACAGAGAATTTGCTTTGATGCAGTGTTTGCATTTCATGTTGCTTAGATGGACAAGATAATAGCTGTTAATAGACCAGCAATAGATATTGCTGCTATGTTTACAGGCAGCAGCTCCTTGGGCACCTTTTCTTCATCTGCCTATGCAGTTATTCAATGAGTCAAGTTTTTTAAACTGTGGCATCTCTGAACGGAACATTGCAGCTTGAGGTGGACACCGTGGGCTGACTACAACATTAGAAAATTACATCATGCATCATACATTCTACGTCTGTTGACTAGCAACCGATCTTCTGGTTTTATTGCATTGTTAATCAGCACATGGCCCCAAAAAAGGTTAAAAGGAGAAGCGGAATGACTCAGAAAATCCAATTGATAATAGGAAAAAAAAGCAATGGTATAGGGCCAGTCTATACTGGCAAATGCAGCCCCACATGCGGCCCATAACCAACTTCATAGTGGCCCAGCCTGTGGTTCCACAAGAAACACTGAGAAAAAACTAGAGAGACACTTTTGACTGTCCCTCAAAAATACCTTAGTCAGTATGTTTGATAGCATTGATAGTTCTTTTGTATTCTGTTAAAGACACTTTGAGATGTTTGTGGTATAAGACATATGTTTACCTTATTTCAAAGAGAAACAAATGCTTACATTGTGCACCTTTTTGATTTCATGCACTTTCAGGACAAGTTTGTCCTCACCTGCTGCTTACCGGCTGCAGGAAATGTCCGAGCCAGCTAAATTTCTTGGTTTGAGAATGTGGCCCAACTGAGTTTGTAATTGAATAGTCCAGGTATAGGGTATTATCCCTCGGCATGCCCGACTTAAAATCTATATTCTTGGGATTTTCATGAAATCTAATATTCATGAAAGAATTTATTAAGTGATGTATTGACTGTATTATTTACAACAAGCATTTAAAATATAAATCGAAGGATCCGTGGCATACTGAGAAACTGTCTGGACGAACAGGAAATAAACAAGATAATGCCAATGCATACAGTGGTTACACTGGAATAGATACACTGGGAATCACTTTTTCTTCATTCACAGCTTCATTAAATGATAGATTTGGCAAGTCTGTGTCTCAAACAGTTTGATACACCTCATATATTCTTCCTTATGTTGTTTTGTTAACTTCATGATAAAAACTCCTCTTTATGAACTTGACATCATTTCTGGCATGTACAGCCTTGGAGCAGATGAACTGTGGCGAGTATAAACCAAGGTAAAGAGCGGCAAGTTATAAAGTATCGATTTCAGTTTAAAGGCGAAGTCTGAAAATCACAAAGTCTGTGAAAAAAAACACTGTAATTTATTTGATTGCCTTTGATAAATTCAACGGAAAGTCAGTTTACACCATGTGTAGAGGCAGCATTTTGTTTAGGCTTTTTGCCTTCCACTTTTTTTTTTTCTTCTTGTCAAAATCTGATACTTTACCCATGATACAACGTGACTTGATAATGTGGTTGCAGGTTTCACTGTGTTATGTCACCTCCAGCCTTTAGCTTCAAGCATGAGGTGAGGAGGACGCTACACGGCTCTGATGAGATTATGTCTGTTTTATCTCCTCCACATCCTCAAACAGATTATATGTCACCGTGACTCAAAGACTTTCTGCAGCCAGTCAACTTTTCTTTGATTTCTTTCTTTGAAGCCAGTAAATTTTTAAATTCAAAATCCAAATCCAAAAACATTGTGGGGATTAGGTAAATTGGACACTCTAAAATATCTGTGAGTTTGAAAGTGAATGGATGTTTGTCTCTAAGTGGCCCTGTGATGGACTGGCGACTGGCACACCTGTCCAGGGTGTGACCCCGCCTATCGCCCTATGACGGCTGGGATTGGCGCAGTGCCACCTGAGACAATTGTGTGGAGGATAAAGAGGTAGAAGGTTGATGGTGGTTGGGTGGATGGATGGATTGATGGATGGGCTCTCTGTGAATGCTGTGTGGCCTTCAGACTCACCTGTTCTTCTTTGGTATACAGCTGAAAGCACTCGTCTAAAGTACAGCTGTGCTGCTGTAGGTGTTGCTGCTGCTGGTTCCTCACACTTTCTGCATCCTTCACCACCTCCTCCTGGATGCTACCAAACAGACTGCAGCACACACACACACACACACCCACTTTAGTTTAATTCACTTGCAGAATTATTTACAGCATATTTAACATTAGGTCAGTGTGGGTTAAAAAATTTAGAAATTTTTTCAAATTAAACTTAGTCGAGGTCATGAGGCTCATCTGAAAAATCTTAATTAACTGTCGGCATATGTGTGTGTCTGTGTGTAGGTGTGTGTATGTGTAAGCACCTTTTCTGGTATAAACACTGACACTGACTTATCAAGACCAGCAGTCCTCATGAAGAGCAAAACCTGGTCCTAATGAGGCAGAACCTGAGTTCTGAGGAACTGGTTAGATTTAGGGCTTACATTTGAATTGTAGTTAAGTTAAGGTTAGGGTTCGGAATGGACTCGTTTTATTCAGGGGAGGGAATGGAAGTCGGTGAAATAGCTGCACAAACCTTTCTGTGTGTGTGTGTGTGTGTGTGAGGACATTCTTCACTTATGCTTCGTCTGTTTGGGTTTGAGGGCCAAGATTTGGTTGTGGGCATTTGGGTGGTGGGTGTAGGGTTGGGGTAGTTTGTGTACAGTGCCTACCATTCTTTAGTCTTGTGGTCCCACTCAATGACAATCTTTACGTGCAGGGGTCCACCAGTGCCACAGAACTTCAATGCTCTACAACGGATGAAAAGTAAGATAACAATACATTTACTGTACATACACGTTTTAAAAGAATTGGTGACATCTTAATCTAAATGTGAGACTGCAGATTATAACATCCAGAAGACTCCTCAGCTCACCCCTGACCTTTCCTAACCCTGTCAGGGAGCTATAGTGGCCTTCACACATGCTGATAGCAGCCTCTGTAATGCAAGGCTTACTTTAAATCTTTATATAAAAATGTATAAATAAAGCGCAAAAACATACTTAAAGGTAAAATGTTACATTTCTGGCAATGAAGCATAATTTATAATTGTGTAACAATTGTACCCACTGCATTATTAGAATTTTACAGCACTAACATTTATGTACAAATATTAATACGATGTTTACGTTAGCACAGTTACAAGTTTATTTAAGATTTAGAAATGTATGTATATTAGTAAGTAGCGTTTATTTATAGAGCACATTTAAAAAACAACCGAGGTTGATCAAAGTGCTGTACAGAATGATGTCAAATACCAATCAAATATAATAATAAAAACAGTAAAAATAGAAAGCCTAAAAACATAGTATGTATGAGGTTGAAAAACAATTAATAGCATAATTTGTCTTTTTAGAAAACATTGAAAAAGGGTCCCACAGACCTGAATACCTCAAAAAGGTTGAGTGAAATGCTTAAAATATGTGTAAAAATAAATCTATAGTCTGACTGAGTCTGGTCACTGACATAGAAATCTGGTCCAAAGAGGCGGTCCTTCCTTCTCATAAGGTTAGGATGTTTGTCTGTGACTAAACGCCCCGCCTCCTCCTCAAAGTGTTCATGAGATGATTTAGAGCAGAGGGAGGGGGGATGGTAATTAGAGGCAAACCAATTCATCGATCAGGCTGATAATAATTGACTTGATGTTGTTGTTCTTAGAAACTTTATAAATGCTGCTAAGTCTTCAAACTTTATTTTTTTAATCCAAAACTTCATTTTAGTTTGTTCATGTATTCAATATTTTGTTTATACATTACTTTTATTAGACAAAATAAAAAATGCAGATTGGAGAACCAAACCATCCGTGTTATTTTACCAAATGGATGTGGAGGAAAAAGAAAATCGGCCAAACATATTGGTGAAAAACATCCTCGCATATTATTTGCCATCGGCTGAGCTAACGCTAAAGATAATGCTGAAGTTAAGTCACACTAACAAGCACTTATATCAGCACACAGCAGTGGTAGCAGAGCGGTGTACATACAGTGTGAGGCTGATTTCTCTGCAAATAAATACGAGCCAAAGGTTTGGTTCATGTGTGTTGGTAACCCCAAATTTTTACACCAGTTAAAAGCAATAAAAGTCTCCTCTGTGCTCCTCGACTTAGATCTTTGAACTAAAAGAATGAAAGTACACCTCCTTTTCTCCACATATATTCAATTTAATATTAGAAACATATTCCACTGTGGCTGAGATGTCTCTGATGAGTTCCACATTGTTAGACATTGTTCTGTAAAATAACCACTGATTAGGTTGAGTATTCAACCAAGACGTTTGCTAATGAGTGAAGTGTAGTAAAATCACACAAATAGCTTTTTCTTTTATGGGTTTATAACTACCGTACTCACTACAAAATAATCATGGCTGATTAGTCGACTACCAAACTAATCATTAGATGCAGCTCTAGTGATGGCAGCAACAAAACAAATAAAAGAGGATTTCGTTGACAGCAGCTTTAAAATAGTTCCAGAAAGAAATATTAAAAACCTGGAACCAGAGGCACGAAGGGAGGCTGAATGTTTTCATGTCACGTAAAAAAAACAACCTGTTGTTGTGACATTGGACTCAATAAATATTTGCGCAGCCTGGTTTTAACTCTTTGTTTCACTTTCACAAACCCTGACTCACTCATACTTCCCTGTGACACCAGCGAGATCTCACGCTGTGACTAAGCAGAGGCGAGTGACACCTTCACATCATGTATTGTCAGGTATCGCACATGTTTGATGTTCCAGCTACTGTGTGAATTTTTTAACCATGATGTGGATAGTGAGTCTGGAGAATAAATGTCAGATCATTTCCCACTTAGTAGTTTCATTTTGTAGAACTCAAGTTGCCGAAACTTTGAACATGTTTCATGTACGAATGTATTACCACTGGACGTCAGTGGTCACACCTTGAACAGATCGCCAGTCCATCACAGGGACACAAAGAGACAAACAACCGTCCACCCTCACACTCACACCTACGCTCTAATATGGAAACAGACAGACAGACAGACAGACAGACGACTTTATTGATCCCTTTGGGAGGTTCCCTCGGGGAAATTAACAGCTCCAACATCAACACACAGCACTGTTAAGATTAGAGTCACACCTAATGTGACTGTCTTGTTAATGTTAAACATTAACAAGACAGATTATATAAGCAGCATATAATCAAATCTGACAATTAATTTAATCAGTAGATACATTAGACTTCTCTGTCTCTGTCTCTCTCTCTCTCTCTCTCTCTCTCTCACTTATCTTCCTTTCACCTATAACTGCAAAAATAATTACCCCAGGAAAAATGTTAGATTCTCTCCCCAGTGATGGTCAAGTCAATACAACCTAATGGAAACATAAAATGCACAATCTATACAACAAACTCAATTAAAAGTAAAATAATAAAAGTTGTTAGGCTCTGCTTGTTGAGAATTGAGTCTAACACTGTGTGTGTGTGAGTGTGTGTGTGTGTGTGTGTGTGTGTGTGTGTGTGTGTGTGTGCGCGTGCCTGATCCTGACCATGTAGGGATCAGTCGTCGTCATGGAGACCAAAAACTTGGTCCTAATAAGGCAGAATCTAACTTCTGAGGAACTGGTGTGTGTGTGTGACACGTACAATGAATAATAAGGAAAGTGACAATGAAACAGCCAGTTTCTCATATATTAATACCTTTTTAAAGAGTTTATCAATCATGTTTACATTAAACCAAGTCCCAGAGTGATATAAAAAAAAAAAAAAAATATTAAATGTTTCAATGTAATGTTTCATTTATATAAAACTTGTTTATATGTTTCAGTAACTCTCGGTGAATGGTATATGCTCTACATAGCCCTTGTTGTTTTAATTGGTCAGACACCTGCCAGAATACAGCAGCTGCTCAATTAAACACTTTAAGGGTCTTCGAATGACACACTACTGTATGAGCACTGTGGACCAACATTACATAAGCACGAACATGATATGTAACTGTACGGCAGAGCAGTAAATTACAAAAATTAACACAAATGTAAAGTAACACTCTGTAAGATTAGTGCTCAGGTATTAAAATAATATTTTGCGTTGACATAAACCCGTCAAACTCTGAAGCACGGCTTATACTGTGCAAAAAATTTTCAGACCAGGTTCAGTCGCCTATGTTATAGCATTTTATACAAATATAATAACACTGATTAATTATTCAATATATATGTACGAAATAAAAACTACGACGGTGTTTTGGTTTGTGTAGGTTGCGTTTTCATTGGACACACTTTGTTTGAATCACTCGATTTATGACGAGAGGATGAGACGACTTCAATAACATGGCCTGAAAACAAGGACATACCAATTCTTCCATTTGTCAAATTCATGAGACTGATGAATCTTGGAGACATTATTTGACATTGTCTGGTGGGGTACAAGTCAAAGTGATTTTGTACCGGTTCACAGTTTCTAGATTTTTAGACACTGATCTTCAGACTGGTGTGATATAACGAGGCTTTCTTTATTTCATGTGGTCTCTTTTATCCTACAAATAAAACACGTGGACTTCAAAGAACCTTGATCTCAATGAAAACTCTTCACAGTGACATATTTGACAGCCACACAGCCACAAACCAAATGGCCTTCTAATTTCAGGCATTCAGTTGCCTCCACAGAAAAAGGGACTGATGAACTGATGCTTTATTATTTTGAAAAAATTGTTGAAAACATTTTAGACAAAACCCAATATTGGCCTTCTGGTAATTACATGGTGGTGTTTTTGTGTTGTTTCTTTCATCCATCTTAAAAGTATAACAAACGTACTGTATATACTATGTATCAGGTGGTGAATGCCACTGGACCCGTACAAATAAATATGAAATAAAAAATAATAATAAACTAAATATGTGACATATATATTTGTTTTGTCTGTACATTGATTGTACCTGCTTGAATCATGTGTACAAACAGCAAACAAACAGTTTCTCAGTGGGGACACATATAGACATAATGCATTCCCTTGACCCTTCTAACCCTAAAGTGTAAATAAACCCCTAAACCACTTTTTTTAGGTGAAAACCAATGTATAGGGTCCAATAAGATACCAAAATTATAAACATGAGTATCTACCGATACGGATATTAGTCCTACACAGTCATTTTAGACCATTTATGAACTATGAGGCACATAAAACACATTTGTGCTGAGTCATTTCCGAGACATATTCCTCTAATTGTGTAACAAGTATTGTTCTCTCAAACGTGACTCAGACTGATATTTTTACAGTCTGTGCAAGTGTGCATGGGGAAGCATGCAATTATGGCATAACTGGACCAATACCGATTCCCATCCTTGGAATACAGTAATATTTATTGATCCAGGTCCAAATCCAGACAGTGTAGTGTAAAGTAGGGCTGCAACACATGTCTTGCTTTGTCCACCATATACACAATATATATATATACACACACACACCAAGTCTACCATAGACATGGATCTCACCTCCTCACTCCTTGTGTGAAAGCCTGACCTTTGCTGCAGCTCAGTATGAACACCAGCAGAGATTTGTACTAAGCTCTTCCCCTGACAATCTTTATTACACAGGAAATAAAGGCCTCATCTTCACACCCTCCAACTGCAGTCATCACACTGTGTCCCCTGTAGTCTTCTTAAGGTGGTTTGGCGACTGAAAGGAATTGTATGCCTTTTTGTCTCTTGCAATAAAAAAGCCTGCCTGCCTCAGATCTGAAAACTAATACACCTATGTTTTTATCAATTAACCCTTAGTGCTCACATGGCACAGATCTGTGCTGAAGGTGCATATTTGCTAAATTGCCATGGAGGGTTATAGGTTACATATTCAGGCTTTAAAAATGTGTTGTTTTTTTTCATCTTCTTATGTGTTGTTGAGACAGAGTTATGAGTCATTTTATATCGCATTTTTAGTGGTGATATAAAGTAGCAATAATTGTGCAGGAGTCACAAAATTAGACCGTTTTTCTTTGCATTTTGTTCATAAAAACTGTGACAGTTTTTTCACAAATTCAATACGATTTTAAACATCTTGAGTAATTTTTGCACAGGTGTGTTTATATAGTTGGTGAAAATGGAAAAAGAATATCATCAGATTGTCTAGGTTGTGCTGAAAAAAAGGATATAAGACACTATATTGCACATTCTTATAGCCTCTTTATATACTATTTGTTTTAACATAGTAATGGATCATGTACATCAATACATACAATATCAGGTTTTTAGCATGTACAGTATATGTGTCTTTTAAACATCTGGGCTTGTTTGCATGCACACTTGTGTGTGTTTGTGTGTGTGTGTCCCACCTGTCAACTGCAGGGTGGTGCAGTGGTCTGTTGTCCTGTGGCGACAGGTAGCTGTATGCTGCTGATCCTCCTACCACTCTCACCTTAAACAGCACGCCAGCACTCTGCAGAGAGAGCAACACATATAGATAAAAAAGAGAGTCTTACAACGACATAAAAGAGTGCTATCCTGGTCAGTGCATTCAAAAATATTCAATGGAAGCTTTTTTTTATAAAAGGCCACGGGTATTAGTGGAGAGGCACGACAAAATACTGCCATCAACAGGTGCTACAGGAGGAAATAAATAATTTCAGCTAAGTCTTTAAGGGGATGCAGGCCTATTTCACAGAAATAGAAGACAGAAACGTATGTTTTCCATTACCTCAGAATGAGCGTTTTATTTTTGTAAATCATGAGTTGGGTCAGCTCTACAGAGGACTGCCATGTTTTTCCAGTAGGCCACAAAGGACCATCCAAACATCTTCTGAGTTGTGATACTAACTGACAGCTGCATAGGCGTTCTGACAAGAACAGAGAAGTGAGGGATATTCGGCTGCAATATGCAACTTCACCAGTAAATACTGCTAAAATGTTAAAAAATGCTAAAAAAAAAAAGCTGCTTTGCAGATTGAAGAGGTTTCTTTTTTTTTCTTTTTCTTTTTTTTTACCAGAATGCTCAATCAATGTGTGGTTAAGATATAAGATATAATAATAAGCTTTATTTGTATGGAGCCTTCACAATAAGAGGAGAATAAAATTTGAATACAACAATATTTATTCTAGCCTTCAATTAGATCCTTTTTATTCCACCCTGCGTTGTGTTTTATTTGAATTTTTAGTTTATTTTAAAGTTAAATCAGGGTTTTTAACCTCTTGACTCTTGCCTAAAAACCCTGATTTAACTTTAAAATAAACTAAAAATCCAAATAAAACACAACGCAGGGTGGAATAAAAAGGATCTAATTGAAGGCTAGAATAAAAAGATATGTTTTGAGTCTTCTTTTAAAAATATCGATATAAAACAACACTCATACGTAATCCAACTCTATTAAAACAACAGCAGTTTTCCACACCTTTTAACTTTTTCTCAAATCTATGACCATGTTTTTGTAAGTGCTCTGCAAATGATTCCATGAGTAAGGGGGGTAAAGTAAGAAAAGGCCTTTCCTGAAGTTCAGGGTAAATAAACCCTTAGAACCTGGTAAGAGTGCCACCTGGTGGAGTGAAGCTGCAGACTGTTTGGGGTCTGTGTCAGAAGAGACGGACAGTAATGTTCTTAAGGTGGGTGGAAAACATGGCTGATATCTTTAAATTGGAAAATATTTCAACTATTTTGCCAGTGAATAACTCAGGTTCTGTATCTTCATTGATCCCACACTGGGGAAATTCACGTGTTGTAGCTGCAAAGGGTCAGAAATCAAAGAAGAATAAAATAAAACACAAAAGAATACAGATTTTCTAAAGACTGGTTTGTATCCTGGCTTAACTGGTGGCAGTGGAACTTCTCTAAATGGTGACACATGATCAGTCTGCTGTAAACTGAATGAGATATCTCTCTAACCCAGAGAAGACTAGGGTTACCCCTCGCTTTAGAAGAGTAAGTTTCCCTAATAACCTTCTAAAATGTAAAAATATGGATTGCAAACAAATAATAATAAACCCTTGACTTTGAATTGACTGCAAGAATATGAAAGTGATTCAGAATTAAAGTTTCAGAACATCCTGCTGGATCTATACCTAGTGTGTTTACATCTGCCACCTACTTCTGCCACCTCCACACATGGAGGGAGAAAGGATTTCAAGATGGTTAATAACTCCTCTGCTACCTCAGCAGCTGCTATTGGAGAGCAGAGAGCAGAAACTGATTGCTAATGTGTTCATACTGCGCAGTCTGCCAGTAGAGAATAGGAACAGTAGCTAAGCACAAAGAGAAATAAATTAGTTGTTTAACAGGAGCAAAGAGCAGCAGATTAAAAAGGTACAGGCCCGCTTTTTGGGGAAAAGTTGCCTGAGCAAGCACACATTCAGCCGGCCTTATCTATCATGGGACTTAATGAAGAGGAGCCGACAGGACACTTTGCGCTAATGAGAAATTACTTGGCAAAACTGTTTTTGTTGAGTCAACGTAAATATATTGAAATAGGTGGAAAAAAAGACCTGACAATTACCTTCTGAACACAGTCTGTATTTTGAGAACAAATTAATACATATAGAACGTAACCAGTAAAGCAAAGGAT